>NC_016089.4:39117121-39270860 GCF_000004515.6 Glycine max | reverse complement strand
TGACTTGGCTCAAGGAGTTAAAATAAATCAAATCAAGTCTTTAAATTCTTAGTTTGAACATTATCACGCCTATTTGATATGACATTATTTTTTTATTTCTTTTTTCTTTTTAAAATTAGTATAATTCAAGCAATAAAAAAAGGGCTAATTTGGCTTGATCGGGCTAAGAAAAACATGATATCTGAGAAATTCAAGTCAGGTCAACCAATTTTCATGATTTGGCCCATCGAGCTAGGTTGAGTTAAGCCAAGTCAGTCCATTTGAAAGTTACTTGAAAAATTATTAAGTGATCTTAAACTACATTTGTCTACGGTCTCAACTAATATATTCTTAAACTCTAAACCTAGCCCTAGCTAATACGGGAACAACGATAATACTTGATTTGTTATGTAAAAATTAGTTGAGATCATAGATTAAATGATAATCGAGAAGTACCTAATAATTTCTCGTAATTGAGATGTTCATACTGAATTTTCTAAGTTCATCTGTTGACCTCAGATCGTAACAATATTAAAACAAATTCCCAACATATATGATCAGATCAAATGTCTTTTATTTTATTTTCGATCAAAGCCAAATGGCAAAAATTCGTGCATTTTATAACAGGACAAAGGGAAAAGAGAACCCCAAACAAAATCAAATGGTATACTCTCGTGGTTGTACAATGTTGAAACGACGGGGAATATAAACATTGGGTCCTGGGAACCGAAATGAAGAGAGCAAGAGAGTAACATGCTAAGAGTCTTGTGCATGTGACCATAGATGGCCACAAAACTCCAATTATTTGAATGGACAAGTCTCGGACCTCCAGGCTCCAGTTAATTATTTTTGGTACTACGTCTCTTTTCGTATGCCCAAAGAATTAATAATTAATGACTTGAGGCCAATGAAAAAGTGAGATACCCTCTCTAGCAGTTCCAATCAACAAACAAAAACTAGATACTTTGATCCATTTTCTTGTGGGTTCAGATCAATATACTATAAATTCAAAATTAAAGGAAGGCCACTCTCTAGGGATATATTACAAACATTGGCACATGCACAAAACCAAAAACTGTTATTTGGTTCATTTTTACCTTGTACGGATGTGGGGAATGTGAATTTACTTGGACTTTAGATTCTGATTATAACTCTTTTCTGTACAAATGTGTGGGAAGTGGAATATGTGATCCTGTGAAAAAAAAGGTTAAATTATTTTTTTTCTTTAATTTATTTTTTACGTTAGATTTGGTTCTCTATTTATTTTGTTTGGTTCATGTTGGTATTCTAATTTTTAAAATTGGTTTGATTTAGTTCTTTATTTTTTTTAATTTGATCCTCTGATTTTTAAAATCAATTCAACTTGGTCTTCCCATCTAAATTAATTTGAGTGGTCCTATCATCTAAATTTGGTGTTATAGTCTAAATGAGTGTTTTATAACGGTTTAAATCATCATTAGGTGGTTTTAAATAATCATAAAGTGCAGTTTTTTAACACCGTTGATTCAATTTAGACAGTAGAATCAACTTAAAAAATTAAATGATCAAATTGAATCCCTAAAAAATTAGAGGACCAAATTAAACTTAAAAAATAAATTAGAGAACCAATAAACTAATTCAACACAAAAAACAATAATTTAATTAGGATATTTTGGGTATGAATCATTTTGATGATTTGATTTAAGCTTATAGGGGATAAAAAATAGTTAATATTTAAAAATAATAATTTTTTTGAAAAAAAAATATTTAATTTTAATTTTTCACATTTGTACTCTCATTGTATAGTGCATTTTTTTTATAACACATCCATAGAAAGTTCACCTTTATCATGCACCACATATAGTGATTCATGTTAGACATATTTTTTCATGATAAAACTCAAATCATAACTCATAAAGGCAAATAAAAAACCATATAAAATCAAATCAAAATAATAAAAAATAAATTAGATCATACCTCTTCCAAATATTCATAGGTGTCAACACCTATTAATAAAAAAAAATATGAAAGTTAAAAGTGCCAAACCCTTCACAAAGAAAAAGATAATGAAAATAAAAAAAAAAGACCTAAAATTTCATAGAATTTTAAATTTATTTCCCATAAATTTCTCTCATGTTTGCCTTCAACATTTCAACTTTGACAAACACTAAAAAGCAAGGCAAAAAAAAATGTTATATAATTGAACATATAATATATAGTCAAAGGAAAAAATGGAAAAGAGAAAGAAATATCCAAAAAGAGTATGGACAAAATAAATGAAAAACAATAATCGAAAGAAAAGAGAGACACAAACTGTTACATAAGGCTATAGGTGCAACAGGAGGAAGAAGGAAAGTATTCATAATAGAGAGAGAGAGAGAGAGAGAGAGAACTAGATATTTTCTTCTTATTCTTCCTATAGTGCGCTATCCTATATAACGAGGAACAAGCGCTAACATCAACCCGGCAAGCATAAAGAAATATAATTGCCTAATAGTAGACTGCTACCCATCACCTGACAAAGACATGCACTAAATAACCGAATTCTAACAACGTCCAACTACGCTGTTGGAACATCAGCACTTAAATGTAATCACAAAAATGTTGAGGAGGTGTGACCTTCCTCTAAGGCCTTTCGTGTTGGGCTTCATGCATGTTGACTAGTCTATCACTCCCGGTCCCTTCGAAAATCACATTGTCCTCAAGGTGATATTCCTCTTTTAAAGAAGCCCAATCTTCCCAAGATGTGTCGTCAATTGGTAAACCGACCCATTGCACTAGCACCTGTAAACGAGGTCCATTGTCTGTGTCTACCCAACGAGTCTTGAGGATAATTAGAGGGGTGATGAGAGGACGATTGTCAAAGTCCTTTCCAGGTAATGGAAGTGGACTGGGTTCAGTTGTTGCATCATGTCAGAATGGCTTGAGGAGTGAGCAATGAAAGACAGGGTGGATATATGAGTCCTCCAGAAGAAGGAGTTTGAAAGCCACAGTACCTATGCGTTCCAAAACCTTGAAGGGGCACAAGTTAAGTTAAACAATGATTCGTTCATACATTCTCTCCCTTGCCTTTTCAAAATTGTTACGGTCTGTTGAAAAAAATATAAGTGGTCATATTCTTAAATTATATAATAATAATAATTAATAACAACAATAAATATTATTATTATTATAATGAGATGGGAACGAGGCACTCTATGTCTCTCTAAATTTTTTAAATAATAATAAAATAAAAAGAAAGAAAATAAGAAGTTAAAAAAATATATATGAAAAAAGAATTAATAGTGGGTAGTTATAAATGGTAGAATAAGCATAGAAATGTAGACATCAAATGGTGGTTACACAAAATGGTATCCCATTTGTATATTGTTATAGACTACAGATTATAGATAATGAACATATATAAAATCATACTTACATGATTTTTAAATCACTACAAAAATTCCTTTTCATGCCTTTGTTCCACATTTTGATAATTTGCTTTCTCTAATTCTTCTTTGTGTAATCTAGTCATTTGAACACATATATAATAAATATGATGAATTACATATAATTAGAATAAATGTAAATATATAATTTAATAAAATTACTTACTTAATAAATGGTGATACTTCATTGCAATTTTAAAGAACATAAATCCTTGCTTGTAGGCATTCTACTAAACTCAACTCCATGTACTTTTTCCAAAGCAATGGTTTGCCAACTTGTGAAAAAAAAATTCAACTTTGAATTTTTTAGTTGATCCAAATCACCTTCAAAATTTCTTCCAGGTCTATTCAATCTTGTCTCAATTCCATGTAAGTACCTAGAATAGAAATGCAAACATGTGCAATATATCCTTCAACAATAGATCCTTATGGACATGCCTTATTTTTGACATACAATTTAAGCCTATGTAGGTATCTTTTAATAGGATACATCCAACGATATTGCATTGGCCTAACAATCCTTGCCTCATCTACTAAGTGAATGGGCAAATGGACCATTATGTCAAAAAAAGGAGGAAATATTTTCTCTACCTTGCATAAGGTTAGAACTATTGTTCTTTGTAACAAGTCAAGTTCTTCAAACTCAATGTCTTAGAACATAACTCTGTAAAAAAGAAACTAAATTCAGTTAATGCCTCACAAACTTCCTTATGCAGAACACCATGTATTACAAGTGGGAGATAACGATGTAAAAACACATGGGAATCATGACATTTCATCCTAGATATTTTTCCATCTTGGACATCTATGCATGGAGAAATATTAGATGAATAACCATCAGAAACCTTTAAATCAACTAAAAATTGGCAAAAGGTGTGTTTTTCTTGAGATGACACAGTGTGACAAGAATGTTGGAATGTATGTATATTACCTTCTTTAAACATGGTTGCATGAAGCTCAGATCAAATACCCATACACTCTAGATCAAAATGAGACTTTATACTATCTTTTGTCTTCCCTTCAAGATTCATCAGTGTTCCTATTATGTTGTCCCAAACATTTTTTTCAATATACATGACATCGAAATTATGTTGTAATTTCAAAACATTTCCAATAAGGTAATTCAAAGAAAATATTTTTCTTCATTCCCAGACAAATGAATCTTTCCTCCCCTCTTCCTCTTTTTTTCATATTTACCAAACTTCACCTAACATTTTTAAAAATAAAATATTAGAATTTGATATAAAATTATATGTGTGTGTGTGTAACCTAAACTTATGTATAACTATGATCATTTTTCACCTAATAAAATACTAACTAAATTAATTATTAAAAATTTCATTTTATTTAAATAATTAATATTACAATAATTTTGCATTATCTTTTATCTCTAACAATGTAAAAAGGAGATAACATTTTGTGTAACCATTTTTTGGTGTCCACATTTTTACACTTATTCTACCCTTTATAATTACCCACTATTAATTCTTTTTCATATTTTTTTAACTTTTTATTTTTTTTATTTTTTATTTTATTATTATTATTTAAAAATTTAGAGAGGCAGTGCCTCTCTCTTAACTATTATGCTCTCTCTCGACTATTATCTTTTAATTTGATTTATGTAATATTTAAAAAATTGAATTTTGAATGAATTTGAATAAATATAACTAAATTTGACCTAATAAGTTTAAATTTTATTATGCTAATAATATATTATGGTAGATTTATTTATTATATAGTTAATTATAATTCTAATTATTACAAAATTTTTAAAAAGTTAAAATTTTGGTTAGTGTTATCTTTTATCATATAATTAATTATAATGCTAACTATTATAAAATTTTTAAAAATTTCAAATTTTGGTTAGAGAGTCTTACCTTTTATTATATAATTAATTATAATTATAACTATTATAATTTTTTTAAAAAAATTTGGTTTTCGACTTAGTCAAATAATATTGTGTGATCTACATAGCTAATCTCATTTAATGGAATAAGATTTTGTTCTTATTGTTATTATTTGTTGTATTATAAAATTTAAGAATTAAATTTGATTATACAACTCACAGGTTAAAATATAGTTACATTAATTTTATAATTTTATTTAAATAGATAAATAAACCTATAAATTAATATAACTAATTTGTTGTCGTTAATTTAAAAGTGAATATAAATTTTATTTAAAATAACATTAAAATAATTTTATTTGAATGAGTGTCAGCTAATAAATTAATATACACTTAAATGACTGTCAATTTAGGGTAAGCAATTGAAAATATTAACCTGATCAAAATGTTGATATTGTTCAATCATATCATCCCCAGACAATAATTTAGGGACGGATTGTTTTTCTTTATTGTCATCAAATGGTTTTGCATTATTTCTCCAAGAATGATCATGTGGCAAAAATCGACGACTTTCCGTATAAGAAAATTTCCCTCCATTTAGTAACCATAAAGACCATGTGTCCATGTTATAACAAGGACAAACATATCGTTCTTTAGTGTTTCATCCTTATAGATTTTCATATGCCAGAAAATCATTAATAGTCCATAAAATTGATGCATATAACCTGAACGTTTCTTTGGTTGACACATCATATGTCACTACACCTTTCTCCCCATAATTCCTTCAGCTCTTCAATTGAAGGTTGTAAATACACATCAGTATCATTTCTAGGAGTCGTAAGACTTGGAATAAGTAGTGACATCATGAAAAAAGGATCTTTCATGCACATCCAAGGTGGCAAGTTATAAGGAACTAAAACTACTGACCAAATACTGTTTGAAGGGCTCATAATTCCAAATGGATTAAAACCATCACTAGCTAATCCAAGCCTTACATTACGTGGATCTGCCACAAAAGATGGATATTTTGAGTCAAGAGTTTTCCAAGTAATTGAATCAGCTGAATGTCTCAATTGCCCATCTTTAATTTTTCTATCTTTGTGCCACCTCATCTTTATAGCAATTTGTGAAGTCATCTATAACCTTTGTAACCTTGATGCTAGAGGAAAATATCGCAAAACCTTGTGGGGCAATTTTTTATTTGGATCTTTATAACGAGAAGTGGTACAAGTTGGACAAGATGTAGATTCCAAATAATCACCTTGATAAAGGATGCAATCATTCAAGCAAGCATCTATTTTAACATAATCTAGCCCAAGTTCATGAATAAATTTTTTAGCCTCATAGTAAGATATAGGAACTTTATTTCCCTGTGGAAATGCTTTTGCCAACAAAGAAAGCAAGGTGTCAATTGCTTTCCCACTCAAGCCAAAGAGACATTTGATATTCAATAGTTGAACAGTAAATGATAGCTTAGAGAAGTCCTCACAACCGTGATATGGTTCTTGTTTGGCAATAAAAAATAGTTTAGAAAACTTATCTTCTTTGTTCACACTATTAGTGTCCATGCTAGTTGTATAAGTTATTTCCTCAACTCATGTTATGTTTTTAATATTCATAGCACTTCCAAGATAATGTAACATATCACGAACCCCATCATTTTAGTTATTCTGCATTTTCTACAGGGACAACTGATGCAATCCTACCCCGCAAGGGCATTGGATAGTAGACTCCAAGAAGATTGGACTAGAGATGCAAAAGAAGACCCTAGGGTTCTCACGAGCCTTAGGGTAGATTTCGGGTCCATGGACTAAATATGAGCCCACTTATCTTTGTACATATTAGATTAAGGTTTCATTATTTTTGGGCTTTGTATTTAGGGCTCTATAATATAAGTAAGTTACCCTAGAAATGTAGGATTTTTCAACCCTTGCATTTTAGGACACCTAGACTAGTTTTTGTATTAGGGGTAATTTTATAATTTCACATGCATTAAGTGAATATTTGATGTGTGTGGTTGGAAATAAATTTAATTGAATTGGGAGAAGTCCAATTCAATTAAATTTTAGAGGGGGAGGTGAGCATTTGGTTGCTACACCCCATTATCACATCATATAGTCACACTTTGTGTATGTCCTTCATACTTTACATGGCTCATGACACCTAAGCACACTTAGTGGAGATCTTGGACTTGATCTTGGATTAGTGGGCTGAACCATAGCTAAAACTCACTAATCATAATTAGTGAAATTTTGACTCCAAAATTTGGCTCCACAAATTCAATTTCAAAGTCAAGTGAAATTTGAATAGAAATTCAAATTTGCCTCCAATTTTGTGTGACACTTAGGCTATAAATAAAGGCCATGTGTGTGCATTTTTTGGAACTTTGATGATTTAAAAATTAAACTTCAGATTTCAGAGCTCTTTTAGAGCACAAAATTTTGTGCTCTTCTCTTCCTCTCCCTTCATTCATCTCTTTTTTCCTCCAAGCTCTTATCCATGGCCTCCTATGATGGTGGGCTTCTTCTAGACTTATCTTTACCTTGAAGTGGTGTCTCCTCTCTCTCTTCCTTCTCCATTCTGCTGTCATTTATCTTCCAAGAAGTAAAGAAATCCATTGATGAAGAAGATCCTAGGCCTACAAGCTCCAATGGAGCTTACATCAACAACCAAGTAATTTTTCTTTTTCAAAACTATTGAATACAAAATCAAGAAATTATTGAAATCCTTTATCATATAGAGGAGTCGCCCTATAGTTATTTGCATCCAACTTTCATTTAACTTCATATCTATCAGAGAAAAAAGTAGTAAAGGATGAAAAAGATGGAGAGAAATAAATTCAATTTTAGGGTTAAATCTTGTGCATTTTGATGTGGTTAACATAAATAAACCCATCGGTAAAAATCCACCAAAGAAATTGGAATTTTATTTTTCTTATGTTGGTTAGTTTTTATCTTTCCTAATTTTTCTCAATATCTTTTTATCTTTATCCTTTTTGATTTATTAATAACTATTATTTTATCATTTTTATATATTTGTTGTCATTTTATATTAACTATTATTACTCATTATTTAATTGGTTAAAAATAAATATGTATTTTAAAAAACATATTTGACAAAATTGTGTCATAAGAAAAACTGTTAATCCAAAAATAATAATAATAATTAAATTTTAAGTAAATAATTTGTTTTTTGTACTTTTTAAAATATTTTTTAATACATAATATTTATTTATTCTAATTACATTATAATATTTTAACGATAACTATAATTTTATACATTAAATTAGACTAATGTAATACACATGATAAAATAATAATTAGAAAAAAAATATATTTAATAAATTAATTATGACGATAAAGTCATCTTGATTAAGAAAATAACACTATCAACATTTTTAAAAAAAATTAAAAGGAAATTTATCACATTATCTTTAATTATTTGAATTTATCTTTTCTTTTAAACCGAAAGAGAAGGAGAGAGAAAATACAATATATGTTTTAATTAATTTATATATTATAAATATATTTATACGTGTTATAGCTATTATTAAATTTGAATAAGCTAATTACATTAGTTGATTATATATACACACATAGTATATATATAATCTTATATTTTTTATGCTTGTATAGTATTTAATGTTTTCTTTAATTTTTTATACAATTTTATCAGTCACCTCTTTATATAGCTTATCTTATAAGAGTTTTTTTAACTATCATATTTGTCTTATGTAAAATTCAAATTAAATCTTTATAATAGAATGTATCAGTTGATTTTTTAGAAAAACATGAAGCAACTACTAATGATCACATCCACTTCAAGCTGATTAAGTGTGGGAATTAAGTTTCCACATTTGTAGTTGCTTTTGTTTTTTTTTTCTTTGTCCCTCTCCTATTAAAAAAATTATTGTGTTATCTATTAACAAAAGATAGTTTGAATTTAAATTGAAAATAATATTTATTCTAGTTTTTCCCCTCATTATCTCTTTACATTATCATTTTAAATTTAAAATCAGATGAAGGTTATAAAAAATATCAATATCATACAATAAGTAATTGTTCAACAATTCTTAGCTTGCAAGAAAGAATATTCTGAACATGAAGGGATAAATGGAAAATCATTGTTGAAGCTTGGAGGTGGGATAAGAGAAGTTGCTAAAATATAGCAGTACATCGGGGGTAGTTTTTTTAACTTTTATATATTTTTCCAACTTATTTCACTTTGAGCACTCAACACTGTTATGTTGTCCAATCTCCATACATTCGAAGAACTCATGAGAGAGCACAAGTGGGGAATGAAACTAATAAAAAAATAAGGGGGGAAGTGGGTCAAAATTTAGATTATGTAACTTCTAATTTTGTAGTTTTTTTTCTTTTGTCCAAGAAAAAATTATTCAAAAGTTAAGGATTTGTAATCGAAAGAGAAGGAGAGAGAAAATACAAGGTACCTACTTTTTGTTTGTTTGCACTATTGATTTTTCTTATGCAATTCTATTCATTCATTATTGTAATTAGATCACACTACACATGCAACTCATGTTGCTTGCCTTACCCCTACTGCAATTTAATTATGTTCTCATTGTTGCTTAATGAATAATTTTTATTACTAATGATTTTCTCTTCTTTTTTTATTGGCTTGTTGAATCAATTGTTTCCAAAATTTACATGAATCAACTAATCAAGTTATGGTCATGGGTTAGCTAGGATCCCTATTACAATTAGAAAAAAAATTGGCTTTCTTGAACGAGATGGTGAGATATATGATTTTCCTATCTAATGTTAATATATGTTTTCTGAATAGTAATTTCTTTTCATATTTTGGTTCTTAATTATATATGTGCGTGTGTATTTATTTTATTCTTATATAATTAACATTAAACTGGAATATTTTTATGGGAAAAATTTTTAAATGACTTACTCCTTCATTCCTTCTACATAGTGGAGGAGGAGAAAATAATGTTAAAGGTTGAAGGTTCCAAGTAGGAGGAACTTAGCATGCAAAGAATTGTAAAGAATCAATCAAAAATAGAAGCTTTAGGGTTGTTCAAATTGGCTTCCATTTTCAAGGATAGAATTCAAAAGTCTAAGAAAAAGGATAAAAAGAAGGTCAATGATGATGATGATGAAGACTATGTACCTGAATATGAAGGGGGACTTGAATCAAATTCTTCAAGTGAAAATTACTAGCATGACAAACATGATGAGTTTGCTACTATAAATGATCTTGAGTCACGAAAAAAGGTAACTCTTAGAAATTTTCAATATAATGCTAATATACATTATTTTGTTAATAAATGAGTGAGGTGGTTTTGTGAGTGAGAGTTTATATATATATATATATATATATATATTGTGTATTAATGATCTAGACAATTTTTCAATGCAAGAAACAATTTAGTTAAAAATAATGTACCCGTGTAACATGTGAAGTATTTCTTTTCCATAGGAAATTGGCTTCATTTTCTTGATCTATCTCCATCTTGCTTAAAAAAATTCTCAATAAAATTCACTCTTGCCTTAAAAAAAAATAGTTAGTGATTAATTGTGCCGTAAGTGTATCATTTGATGCTAGGAAGTTAAATTTGGAGAATTGGTTAATTTCAATTGTAAATTGTATATATGTTGTTTATGAAGTGATCTATTCTTTTGTTCTTTTAGGCGTGAAAAAAAATTGAGATATAATTTTTCCTTTAAATATTTGGGCTTTCTTGATTTATTACATTTATAGTTTATATTAGACACAAGTTTAACTTATATTTTATTTCTTATTTTTATGATTAATTGTTGTAATTGATAGATGGTGAAATCATCGATATTGAATTCTTAAAGAGTCTATAGTGATCCATCCGTACATCACTCTCTTAAGAAAGAAGTGATGAAGTCTCTACCTAATAGTGCATCTCATGCCTCAAATCTGACCAATGTAGAACAAGTTGAATTTAATGCAGGTACCTTTATAGAATAATATTTGATAAAAAAATTATTATTGAAAATGCTATAACTTATTTATTTTAGGCAAGCATGTCATAAAGAAGGGACGTGGGCATACAATAAATGCAAAATTTCAAAAGAAAAAGGAAAAGCTTATGGAAAAAGGAAAAAGTATTGGCATCAAATTTCCTCCACCATTTTATAAGATTTGTGGAAAACATGCAAAATATTTCAAGTATGAGGCACAAGTGTCTATTCCCCAGAAAGTCCCTTTACAAGTTAATGATTGGAGTGAAATTAGTAAAGATGATGTAGATGAAATGTGGCGACATATGAAGGTTAGTATATAATTAGGTCAATTATATTCAATATTTTCATATATTTGAATATTAGTTATATATTCAAATTGGTTTGATAATGTATCTTGATAGTATTTAATTTTTACTTATTATGATGAAAACATGTGATATAAGGATGCTTTTAGTTTATCTGATGAGATGAAAGAATATGCAATGAAGCAAATTCAATCTCAATACAAGAATAAGTTATATTATTTACATCAAGCTTATCTTAATGAAAAAGGGTAGGCCAAAATATGTATCTCCAGAAGATTGGAATTGGCTAATTAAACACAAGTAGAGTGGTTCAAAATTTTAAGTAAAATTATTTTATTATTTTGAACATAATTTTTTTAATAGGTTTATACTTATAATATAAAATCACTTATACTTTGATGTAGGAAAGAAGCTTGACAAACAAAGCTAATTGAAGCAAGCAAGAAATAAAATAAATTATTGAAAAAATCAATTGTGCAAAAGACATTTGAAATGGTAGCATCTTTTAATATTTTATATTAGTTTTCTTACAAGTTATATAAAATAACTCATTTTTTATTTTGTGATTATTTTTATATGATATATGAAAGGTTGGTGAAATTTATAAAGACATTATGCATTATATTATATTATTTAATTTGTTTTTTACTATATAAATTTTAATAGAAAAAAGATTCAATATCTGGTGAATGACAAAGAAATCAAGGTAAAGAAAATTTTCATTTTAAAGTCTTGATGTCAATATTATAATTAAAGACATTAATTGTATTATGATATCATATCTAGTTATATTTTTTGTGAAATGTTTTTCTTTTCATTTGTCAACTAGTAATGTGAAGATTTTAATGTCATTATAAAAATTATACATATTTTTTGAACATTGTACAGGAAACTTTGGAGAATGTGCATGGGTGATATACATCAAAAAGAAATTTCAAAAGCTCATGTACCACTTGTTGAACACTTTGTCATGGTATTAGGAAGAAAGTCAAATCATTCTTTAGGTGTTGATAGTGCACCAATAACCAAGAAGTTTTCACACAAACAAATTATTCAAAATCAAATTGAGAATGCTCAAAATTGAGCAAATAATTTAGAATTGGAAATGCAAAAGTTGACCGATATTACAAGAAAGCAAAAGGATGTTATTACCCAACTTCACATTGAAGTACAATCCCAACGAGAGTTGATTGAAACTAACCGAGAACAAATGAAGTAAAATCTTGAAAATGAAGTGAAACGCCAAATTGTAGACATATTTGAAGAATTATCGACCTCTAAATCACCTACTAACTCAAGTGCTCAGATTAGTAATATAAAGCTCTTTTATTGAATATTTTCTTTTGACTTATGAGATTATTTCTCTAAAACCAAAATACCAGTTATATATATAATTTTTATTTGATTTATTCTTTTTTATATTTATTTGTAGGATTGAACTCACGAAGATACTGCTTAGTGTAATTTTCGAATTGAAACTTATGAAGATATTACTTTTTATTGTTATGTCAAGACTTTAATATTATAGGTTATGTAATGACTTTGTTATATCTTACTTTTTGGATATTATTGTTTTAGTTTATCGTTCAACATGTAATGACTTTGTTATATTTTAATGTAAACTTTAATTCATTTGAATTTTTTTACTTTTATTTTAATGATATTTATTTCAGCATTTAAAAATAATTTTCAATGTATTATTGGTATATTTAAAAAATAATATAGTGATAATAAGACAATATTTTATTTAAAAATAGTAATAAAAATCATACTAATTGCAATTAGTAACTAGTTGTGATGAAAAATGGACACTAATAATAACATTTGGTCATTAACTATTTTGTCATTATAAACTCTTATCGGACATTGATGACTATTATATAAAAATACTTATTTGTTTTCTCAATAAAATAATATTTTTGTGATAACAAAAAATATCATCATTATTATAACACTGACTCGTGTATTAGTGAAAACTGATGACAAATAAAAATATTGTCACTCTAGTGATGATATTTTGAGTTTGTAATGAGAACATTTTTTATCCCAAACTTCTGATTTCCACAACCACACACTCACCCCAGGCACACACTCCAATATTCCAAGTAGACACAACCAGGTCACACAATGATTTTCGAGAGAAACACCAATTGGTGTTTTAATTACAACTTCAATGACTATATTCCTAACTCAGCGGCCACCTTTTTCCGCCTTGAATGCTCCTTTGAATGTTGGATTTGTAGATTGTTGTGATTTTTTCTTTTATTATTTGTTTTCAAATTGCTGGTGGTGATTGTATTATATTTTCTATATTGTTTTTACATAGCAAAATTTAAAGTAGCTCACTTGCATAAATTAAAGTAATGAGAATGTTGCAATGAATAAGAATGTAATGGTGGTTCGGATTGTATTATACCCTTTGCATTTTTTAAATTATGGGTGATTTTTAATATTTGATTTTTTCAATGTTGCAGGACTTGTTGTTAGCCCAATTAGTGAATAGTCCTAATGCTTTGCATAAACTTCTATTCGACATTCCTTTGTATGTGTGAAGACGCTTGATTATGAATGAGTTAGTGTTATTATTTTTAATTGTGAATTTTTAGAAGTTTTGTTTTGTTTTTATGTTTTGATTTATAAGATTTGCAATGATGATGGTTGTGTCACTGCATTGTTGATTTTGCATGTTTTTTATGGATATGCAACCTTTCTTCAACACAGTATTTCATTAATCCATGTTCTTCAAGTTGATTGGTTGAAAAAGGTTTTATTTCTTATTTTCTATGATCTCTTTTTGCTGATTTTTTATGTGCATTTCAGGTTTAAGATATTTCCTTAACTCCTAATAGGTTCTTGAAACAGTTGATTAACAACCACCAAATCCAAAGAAATTTAGGAGATTTTAGGGTACCAGGATTGGATAGACGAACTGAATTCATATCTTTAGAATCCAAAAGTCTTGGTTGCTTCATGCTTAGTGGTATGCGCTTTGGTAGAGGAGTGAAGCTCAATTGCAAGACTACTTCTTATACTACATTTAACGAGGCAACGAGTTTTAATGTCAAGAGAGAAATACACAAATATAATCCTATCAATTTTGTGGCCAAAGGGACATATAGGAATTTTCTCTTGGAGTCGTTATTGGCCTTCAGAGACAAGTCTTAT
This sequence comes from Glycine max, assembly GCF_000004515.6. NCBI lineage: Eukaryota > Viridiplantae > Streptophyta > Magnoliopsida > Fabales > Fabaceae > Glycine > Glycine max. The sequence continues at coordinate 39,256,195 of NC_016089.4, read as the reverse complement.
GCGGTTTATTACAACACATGCATCAAGGTTGATACATATTTTTAGCCCCCCCTCCTCTGACCACTTAATATAGAAGTTTAAATATTTCAATTATTTAATTGTACGTTAACGACACCAAATCAATAGTTATGGTCATATGGTATTCAATTAACCGATGAGGATTGATTTTGTACATTATTTTATTAAAATGCATAAAAAACTACACTAAATCCCTTCTTTGTCCAACGTTCTATTGAATTGTCACACTAAAATTATGTTTCTCATTTTCATCCTTACAAACTAATGCTTTCTCAGAGTTGAAAAATTCCATATATTTTGAAGAAGGGAAAGATCCCCAACACTATTGAATTAGAAATATGGAATAATTATACTGAATCAAATGATATATATTGTTTTGGTTACAAAATCAAATGATATATTGAATCATTCCATATATTTTTTATGGAAGAAATAATGCAATTTACTAAGTGTCTGTTTTAGAGTGTTGAAATTAAGTTTAAAGATAGAGAGACAATGCATTCATGCATATAATTAAATTAATTTATTTTAAAGAATAATGAATTTTTATCAATTTTTTAAAGAACCTATTTTTTGTAAAAATAATTTCCCAAACATGTACATTGAGTAGTTTTTCTTCTTTAAATTTTTGAAGCCTAAAAGGATTTGGGTTAGAAAAAATTGAAGGACTTTCAAAGAGTAAAAATGCACTCAGTCATGTCATTAAAGAGATCACAAGCTACACAACCAGGTAACTTTGTTTAATTCCATCAATCTAACTTAATGTTCAAATACCTTTAAGAATTTATACATGACAACAAAAACACGCTACCATTTCATTTTAAGTAATTATTTATGATATTTTATAAGTAATTTGTATAAAATAATTTGAATTTTTTTATTGGACGAGTTTTCTGTTTTGAATGTTTCTCTAAAGTTAGTTTTTTGGTACATTAATTAGATAAATAATATTTAGGTATGGACTTGCTAAAAGATTTTTCCATTGAAAATTGTTTAAATGTCACTTATATGTATTGAACTAAAATATTCCTAGAGAAATTTAAATTCATTTCAAATGTACTTTTTTATAATTCAATTATGCATATTTTACTTTTCCCTTATAAACATTTTCTTTGCAATCCACTACTATTTGTAGGATTTGTTTGACAAGTTTTTTTTTTACTTATAAGTTACTTTTAACTTAAAACCAAAAATAAAAAATAAGTAAAAGTTGTAAGTAAACTTACATATATTTTAGATTAAAAGCTCTTTATAAGCTAAAAGTTGTTTAGATAAAAGAAACAATGCAACATGCTATAACATCATTTACCAACAAGTCTTTAAGATCAATTGCGATAATTGATTCCTACAATTATGTCATGGAAAGCTTCTCTATTGTTAGTTTTGCAAGTTGTGTTAGTTTGACAAAATTATGTCGTGGCCAAAATCACCATGCTTAGCAGGCCTGGGCAAAAAATCCAATATCCAAATCTGATCCACCAACTGATGTGGTCCAATCCATTTTAATTATTTTTAATGGATCAAATCTTTTACCACATCCATAATTTATACCCACTTATAAATCTGGAATCCATTTTCTTTTTAAATAGTTTTACAGTTGAAAATCCAAAGTCCATTTCGAACATCTTCTACACTACCAGTAGGCCCATACAACATCGCTTTCTTTAGCAAGACAACAACCATCTTCAGATACCAGAATCACTTTTAGATTCATTTCTTCGAAGTTCAAACCACTGCTTCATCTCCACCAATAAATCACCACAAGACACGCCTCTTTTCTCCACCCATGTTCTATGTAGTTCTCTCAAGGAGCTCTCATCTCAATCGATAAAATTGTCATTCCCTCTATCTTCTATCATTCACATGTGTTATGCAATTTCTTGGAATGAGTTTTCTTACCAGCTCTTTTTCTATATGCCTTTGCTTTGCTGCTCTAAACATATTCGATGAAATTCATTAATAATGTGTTTGGATACAGTAATTCAATCGAGCAAATTAATTATTTAATGAATTTAAATTACCGTGTAATTTGTTAAGCTATTTGGATGAAGAATTTTAAAAAAATTTGAATTCACATCATTTTGAAAAGAATTATGATTAGCTAAAAATGTGAGAATTGAAATTACACCTAAATGAAGAGTATTTGAAATTCTTATCTCACCTTTGCATGCAACTTTCTCTCACAGACCTCGCTCATCCTACTCGCTCACAGTGACTCAGGTTCATTTTTCTTCCTTTTCAATCTAGGGTTTCGTTCTTGCTTTTGTCCAAGAATTTCAAATTAGATCAATTGTCCAAGAATATTTCATGAGTTGAATTTAGTTAGGAGATTGAGAATGGATTTATGATTACCCATTATATTGTGCCAAGTTCAGATTAATGCTTCTTGCACACATTCACATGAAAACTTAAAAATATAAAGAATTTGAATTATGCACCTAGTAATCGATCACTGCATTGAAGCTAACTTTTTTCCCCAATGAATTCAATTATATCAATCTACATTAATTAATGATTACTCAATTTGTTGTAACTTCAAGATGATTTCAATTGGTGTTACAACTTTTGCTACTTTGTTTTTATTCATATATAGTTGTTATGATAATATCTGAGTATTTATTCCTAGCTCCTCAACAAGATGTATTTGTTAATCTTGATGGTAAATTTTATCTTGGAAATTATATTATAGCCGCTGCAAGCATTGCTGGGAGGATGAATAATGCTCTAGGAGTTCCCTGTTTAGGTTGAAGCCTAGTGTCCTATGAGTTCTAAATTGTGCATATAATTATATGTAGAATTGAGCCTAATATTTTAGAAGACTTCTCTTATTTTATCAACCACCATGTGAAACCAATTTTCAGTTTCACCTAGTGCCACTAAGCTAGCTAGCTTTAGCTGCAAGCCGAAAGAAGAACATTTGGTATATGAGCAAATACAATAGTTAGAGGACCAACTAGTATTGGCTTTCTTGAGTTTACATATAGAGGATCCAAAGGAGGAATTTCACCAGCTGAGTTTACACTTAAAATTTTTCCATTTAGCAACATGGTTTGGCTATGTAAATTCTTGTCTAGTGCTGTTAAATGGTACTCTGTTCTTGCTGGTTCACCAACTCTTCAGTATGGTAACTTGTTAAATTTTAAGGCCACATTGACTTCAACAGTGGTGTTGTTTTCTAAGTTGAGTACTAGTATTGTGATCCCTTTTTGTAAGAGAGTATCAAATTAGATTTCACATATAATACATCTACCATATACAGATACAAAATTTCACTTATGGATTGCTTTGCACAATGTGCATAAGTTCTTATCTTCTTTGTCCCTTAGAAGGTAGTTGAGAGGATCCATCCTCCCATGTGTCGGTGCCATAGAAGTGCATTGTAAGAAAGAAAGTACATGACCAAAAAAATGTTATAAAACAACATTATGAATGTACTTCAAATGGGACCCCACTAAATAAAACCCTTTGTTCTATTAGAAAATAGGTTACTTAACAAAGTGGCAAACAATTAATGAAGCAAACATCACACACATGGGAACACAATATGATATATCAGTCCATATTTAATTGTTTATGTTGTTTCATTATTCAACTATGAAATTCAATTTTTAGTACCTATAATAGTTTGGATTTGGCATGAAAGTACTAGTATTCAACAAACCATAGTTTCCTCCTATCAAACTTTGTTTACAGTATGTTCTGGTGTCATAAACAGTTGACGTTCCAAGCTAGTCTAAATACCTATGATTAATATGATACCATTAGAGAATAAACATGTAAGGAATCATTGATGAAATTCACAAAGCAAGGGGAGTTACACTAACTAGAAGCTGTAGACAAATGCATCAGACACAAGGTGATGGCCACTATTGTAAGCCCCTCCCGCTTCACCAACCCATGATTTTATTAAGGTTGTTGAACTTTGAACTATACTTTTGAGGCTGCTGAATGTGTTAGCCCCTTTGTTCAAATAGGAAGGGTCAAGAATTTTTCAGTTATGCGGTCATCAACTCCTGTAAATAGCTTTCAATTATAATCAAATGCATGGATATTAATAAAACATGATAAATTTATATCCAATTTTGTGGAAGATACCTGGCCCAAGGTTGGTTTTGGGTTTACTTCTCCCAAGGTTTGTGCCAACTAATATATAAGACTCTTTGACCAAGTGGTTAGGAGTATAATCCTTTGCCTCCCACATCATTTTTTAACCGAAGTTGAAATATTTGCATAACTTCAATTCAAGCCAAAGAGGTACGCTAGAGATAAAACCATCCATGAACAGCACCTAACAAGGTAAGCATCTAGGATAGTTTGTGGTTGGTCTCCTTGATAGTTATGAAGGTAAAATTTAAGTACAACTTTTACTGTTATTTTCTATCTCTACTTCTCCTCTATCCTTTTTTTTCTATTTCTATTATTTTTGCTTTAGGAATTTGGATGAACAACATTGTCTACACTTTGAAAGGAAACAATTGTTGTAGAAAAATGTATATAAAATTGGATCTAACTAACCACAAAATTCTGCTTTGGTAATTCTTATCCCCTTTGTGTCCTAAGTTTTTTATGGACATGCTAGCCTTTGATTTTCCAAATGACTATAGAAAGCAAGATGTGGATTGTTGACTACTTGTGTACTTGCACTGCCTAACAATCTCTCTTTGCTTAGATTCTAGGTGTCTAAAGTTTTGTATCATACTATCATGGCATTGCCTAATAAATTACTATCTGGATTCTTGCACTATATCCTATGAAAATAGCCACTATTAAATTTCAGAACTCAAATTCCTGTTGGTAGTTGTAGTAATGATCAATGCTTAAAGATATCATCAGTCTCATTTTACTACATGGTTGTGTTTCTACTATTCAGTTATATATATGTGGTTGTTGTTAATTTAGTTGCAATTTAAGGTATAGTCAATTACAAAAGAAGGAAATAGGTTGATACTTGACACTGAGTTTGATGCAATTATCTTGTAGCTTCTAGCCACGTGTTTTTTTATTGTGGCTCAGAACATACACAAAATTCATAAACTCTCCTACAGATGAATAATAATATACATTAGAAAAAAAATTGAGCCTAAGATCTTCATCCTAACCCAACTCCTAAAAACTGTATTTTGTGGCATTTCTGCTTATGAAGTTCCTTTTCTAATTGTGTCCAGTCTCTAAAAGTATGTGACATACTTATTCACATGCAATGCCTATTGGTTCTGGTTCTGACTATTTTTCCTTTTTATTAATTAACGTTTTGGTATGCATATTTTGTAAGAAGATATTTGTTTTAAATCTCAAAACAATATATGCACAAATTATCTTACATCATTATCATGCAGTTTGGATTGAGAAGAAATGGATCATAGCATAGTTGACACTGCAATTTCTCAAGAAAACATAAAAGAGAAGAGTATAAGAAGATAATCTTATTAGTTGCTGCTTATGTTGTTCATATGGTTATTGGTGTAGTGACATGGTATCATAATAATTATTTTGTTAAGGAACCAACTCATAATTGGGAATTGGAACGCCGTAGCTTCCTTAACAATCTTTATAGAGGGACAGAGAAAGATTGCATTGAACAACTAAGACTTAGTAAGAGTGCAGTTTTTAACCTTTGTAGAATTTTACAAGAGAGGGGTGGATTAGTAAGAACAACAAATGTTCCAACAACTGAAGCAATAGCAATATTTTTACATATCCTTACTCACAACCTAAAGTATAGGGTAGTGCAATTTAGTTATTATAGATCTAAAGAAACCATAAGTAGGCAATTCAATGATGTCTTGAGAGCGGTAATGAAAGTAAGCAAAGATTATTTGAATTTTCAACCCTATACTTTAGAAGGTGCAGAAGCAAACAAGTGGAGATGGTTTAAGGTAAGTTTATCAATTGTTAGGAGAAATTAGTTAATTATAAAATTTTCTTAGAATCTAAAAAAAATTCTTGTTTGTAGATATGTATTGGACCACTTGATGGGACACATATTCCGGTTACAGTTTCTTCTGATGAGAGACCTAGATATTGTAATAGAAAGGGTGATGTCTCTACAAATGTGTTAGTTGCTTGTGGTCCAAATTTAAGTTTTATTTATGTGTTACCTAGGCGGAAAGGGTCTACAGAAGATTCTTGAGTATTATAAGATGCATTACGTCGTCAAACCAAACTTGAAATCCTGACTCGTAATATTTCTTGAAAATAGCTTTTTCTTTCTTTTTTTTTGGTCTAGTTTAAGCCTATGGTTTTTATTTTAGACATTGTAGGTAAGTACTTTCTTGTGGATGCAGGATATATCAATGGTCCGGGATTTTTAACACCATATTGAGGGACTAGATATCATCTCAATGAGTGGATTGGAAACACCCCTTAAAGTTACAAGGAGTTATTTAATCTTCGTCATGCAAGTGCCCGAAATGCAATAGAAAGGTCATTTGGGAAAAAAAAGATGGAGTATATTAAGAACTCTTTCATTTTTTGATATAAAGACACAAATAAGAATTATCAATGCTTGTTTTGTGTTACACAATTTCATAAGAGATGAGCGACAAACTGATCAACTTTTAGAAGTTCAAGACTTAGAATTCTTATTTGTTGTTGGTGAAGAGTTAGTCCATCAATAAATGGAAGGATTTCAAAATAATGTCACAAATGATATCACAACTATTCAAGCTACTAAGGACTGGACAAGATTTCGATATACATTAGCTATATGAATATGTTTGCTAACTATCAAGTTAGAAGAAATTTTGCTTAGGGATAGTTCTTTTTTATATGAAATTTGTTATTGCAAACAAACTTTGTGTACTTTGTTACTATTTTACTTTGCTATCAAAGAGAGACTTTTATGTACTTTGCTATTGCATAAAAACTTTGCTTGAAATATTTTCTATGATTGTGCAATGGACTAATCAAATGAATAAAGTAGATTGTATCTAATATTTTTTATGTGCAAGTTAAATAAGTGGCATTAACTTCAATGGAGTCATCTAATGAAAAAAATGATGGGCAAAAGAAAAGTTTCAGGCAAAAATAATGAAGAAACAAGAAGTTATTTTACATGGAATTTGGAGATGGAACGTGTATTGGCGCTGATGTACTCATGTACGGAGAGATCAAAGGAATTTGGGCACCAAGGGCGACAAAGGTTGGAAAAAGTTAGCATTGAATGTTGCAGCTGCAGGGTTGTCTACAAGCTTCAATGTTAATGTCACATTAGAGAATGTCAAAAAACCATATCAAATTATGGAGATTGTGATATGGTATTGTAAATGACATCTCTGGCTAGAGTGGCTTTGATTAGGATGACACTAAGTACATGATCACAGTTGAGAATAAAAATGCTTGGAATGAATAATGCATTGTAAGTATTCTTTTATATATTTCTATTTGTTATTCAAAACTGATTAGATTTGACTTTTTTTCCAGTCACATAAATCGGCTAAACCGTTTCGATTCAAAGTGCTTCAAAACTGGGATGATATAGTGGATTTGTGCGCTAAAGATAGAGCCACTGGTCATGGAGCTAAAACTGCTATGGATATTTATGAAGCGATGAGTAGAGAAACAAATGAACCAAAATTCATGGGTTTAAGTGTTATTGCCACTATAGACTTAGAAGAACAAGCTCTAATACTAAAGGAAAAGGACAATGTTCAACTTCTTCTGGCACATATTCTCACAAGAGAAAGATTGGAGAAAAAGAAGGAATAACAATTTCTTTGGATAAAATGACCAACTCTTTTGACCAACTGGTAGTAAAAATGGATGGTAAAATCGATGATGAAGATATTCAAGAAGTGTTACGTGAGTCAACTTTGATACCAGATCTTAATAGACAACAATGGGCTAAAGCTATTAAATGGTTAGACAATTAGCTATTGTGAAAGCCCTTTCAATTTACGAAAAAATAGATTATGTTTCAACACATCTTGCAAAATGAAACTTGGTGAGTAACCTTTTTTGTATTTACGATGGTTTCCTTGGTATAATATGTCTTACTAAGTTATTTATTTTGCCTGTTGTGACTTATATTATTTGGTTGCTTCTATGTTAGGTTATTGTGAACAAGGAATAGAAAAGTTACATTCTTACAAAGCAAGAAACTAAGTTGATTCTTCCGAATTTTTTTCATTATGTTGTTTATTTTGGATCCTCTAATTTGCAAAATAGTTCGTGAAAGATTGAGTATTATCAGTGAATTGACATCAATGTGGAAGATACATGATTTTAGGTCTTGATATGGATTGAAGTATTTTCTTCTCTTACGAACAATGAAATTAATATCAATATTTGAATTTTGTATGAGATGATTGTCCTTAAATTATGTAATTGTTTAATTCCAATACGTTTTTTAATTATTGCGAGACTATGTAATTGAAATATTTTTTAACAAGGAATCTGACTGAACAAAGAAATACATATCATTCATATATCTAATTTTGCAGTATTGTTTAATCCAAGTTTTTTTTTGTGTTAATACAAGAATATTGTGTAAGATTCAAAGCTGTTTAGCATTAAAATTGTTTTGATTATTTAATTACTACATATTAAAAAATTAATTATTAACTATTTTCTAGCATTAAATTTATTTTGAATATTTAACTATTTAAAAAATGACTAATATTTATTTATATTCAATATTGAAATTTTAATTTTTAAATAAATATTTAAAAACGAAAATTTGAATTTCATTGAAATTGAATTACTTTATCCAAACAAGAAAATTAAAATACAAGAAATAATCACTCATTCTTAAAAACCAGTATTCTTAAGAGCAAAGAGTCGGGCGGAAAAAAAAAGGGGGGCGGGGGAAGCTCTCCGTTCCCGGTTCTCCTTAAGCTGGATCCTCCGGAACCACAAGAATCCTTAGTTAGAATGGGATTCCAACTCAACACCTTTTGAGATTTTGAGAATAGTTGCTCTTTGGAGAGCACAGTACGATGAAAGTTGTGAGCTGTGTTCGGGGGGAGTTATTGTCTATCGTTGGCCTCTATGGTAGAATCAGTCGGGGCCTCAGAGGCGGTGGTTTACCCTGTGGCGGATGTCAGTTTTCATCCAAACAAAATGTTTACAAAATCAAAGGAATTTAAATCAAGGTAATTAAAATGTTGTGTATTTAAATTTCTTAGAAATTTTCAAATCCTCCATCCAAACAAAAGGTAATGGATTTGTAATATTGATTAAGTAAAAAAGTTTTCTTACTTTCATTTGTAAGCTATATATACTCTGTTAACAGCGATAGCATATATAAATACTCCTATGCTACATTGGGGCTAGTGTTTTCTACTTGGTTGAGGTATGTTCATGAGACTTAAAGTTGTGACTACTGTGTGCAGTGTGGAGTTGTAAATTGTAATTCACCAATCACCACACTTACTGACAGTTCAACAGAATTTTGAATATATTTTTTGTCACTAAATAAGTAACACCTCGTATTTCACTTTGATTTTAATTTTGGACTCTTTTTTTTTGTCTTGACATAACATGTTTATTTAATTCTGCGGCCTCCTGCTCCCAAACTGGATACGTTGATGGGCGTGTTTATTTGGTTCAACACTTGGAAATGTAACTATCATATCACTCAAGGTATTTATAAGTTCTTTCATATGCTGAAGTTTATTCAAGAACTCATAGCTTGGGTTAATGCATACTAGAAAGTAGAGAAATCCATGACATTTTTGATGGAATTCTAAAAGAGGCAACATTTAACATATTGAAATTTCTCAATTTGGAAGGGCATAAGCTGAATTTTCATATTTACCATCCCACCTATTTGGAATTAGAGAGAAATTTTGGTTATACAGACAGATTTTAGTTTAAGAAAAAATACTTAATGAATCAAAACTCAAACACTAACCAACCTGTATTCCTTACTTTCTGGAATTTGCAGCTCCAAATTCTTCTCAAATGGCTAAAAGATCAAGTCCAATTTTTTGTCCTCTACTTTGTCAAGGGATGAAGGTTCCCACTAAACAAGGTTTTAATTTAGTATTATAAAGGACAAATAGCAAGAATAAGACTTCTTTTTTATTCAAAAAAAAAAAAAACAATACATCTGGACATGATTTTGCTAGTAGAAATTAGATTGAGTTCACAGTTTATAATTATTTTTATACAATATAATTGGCATCCCCTAATTGGACAACAATGTTCATGTCTAGTTTTGTGGGTTATAGATATATACTTTACCTAAAGGCTGAGATATAAGCATGCTAGTGCATTGAGATAAGCTTACATTTTAGATTAGAAGAGACATAGAAAAAGTGTAAAGGAAGATGCAAATTTGGGTTCTCACAGGGTATTTTTTTTATGTAAATGGTTTGTACCTTTTATTGTAGATTTTCATCTATGAATGTAAGAAACTTAAAAAAAAGAAGGTAATTTCACATATGCCTGCATCTGATAATTCAACACAGGCAATTCCAATATGTATAGAATAGAAGTATGCGTGCATGTTTTGGAAGAAGAGAGAAAACAGAGAGAGTACCTTTGGAGAATTATCCTTGTTAATGGTGAGATCTCTAATACCCTTCTCATCAAAAGACAATAAAAGTTTGCTTCTGATATTAGTAGGGAACAAATTCAAAAATTATAAAATTAAATTTTCTTTCGTCAAAATTTGTTCTACCAATGACAACATCAATTACCTCATACATATCCTCATATATTGTAGTTTGCAGTATATTCATTGTTAATCTGAATTCCTTTTTTAAGCATTTAGGTAATGTTTGATTCCTTTCTTCACGAATTTGTACATATCCAAGACAGTATATAAAATCATGAAATTTGAGAAACAACATGTTAATCTTACTTTTACAAGGCCAACTTGCTATTTCCTCCCTTTTCTTTATTGAGTCAGTTTTGTTGTGTCCAAACAAAGACTTTTCATTTTTCCTGTTCTTTGCAGTGTTGCTATGTGTTTTTTTATTTTTTCCTGTGAGTTGCTGATAGCGTCAACATTTCTTTTGTTATACACCTTTGTAAAAAGTCTATTTTATTTCCTATTAGTATAGTTTTTTTTTATAAAAACTGCAGAGTTGCCAAAAAAGAAGATAAAAACGGCAGAGAATCTCGTTCCCTCTTAATATACTTCATACTACTACTGTCATTGGTTTGTGTTATATGTACCCAATATATAATCACAGGAAGTTGGGAACCACTTTTAACTGAATGAACATTAAAATGCTTCATCAATGCATGTTACAAAAACATGCCACAATTTAGATAGAAACAAAATATAATCACCGGAAGTTGGGAAACATTAAAATGCTTCATTAACTCATAAGGTACAGAAAACAATACTTACTTGTACATTTGCATTTGTGGAATAAGGGAATGAACCAACCAAATGTCAGCAAGTCTAGTACTAGTAAAGGTCAAGAGAATCCAGAAAAACATCAGTCAAGTAAAGTGCCATTGCAGTCTTCTAATTTTAATTTTTTACAGGTTTTATTTGCTAGTATATAAATTCATAATTTTAATTATAAAAATTCGTAGTATAAGGGAAGAAAAAAATTCACATATCTTTGTAATATTTTAGGCTTATGGTAACATTTTTTCCGCGATTCTCTGTCACAAATTTAATTTGTCAAGTTCTAATCATTTTCTTTGCGTACGCGGTATGTAGACATTGATCTTATTTTAAAATCAAATAATTATTTATATAAGTTATTTTTATAAGCTATTTTTTTGCTTGCAAAATTCCCAATCTGAATTTCTTACCTATGCATAATTTGAATGCATCCATTCAATTGTCATCGAACTTTTCAGTCTCAAACACCGAGGTTTCTACTTCACCAACTATCACTAGCTCGACAGTTGCGAGACCCCCTTGCCATAATGGAAGAAGAATAGATCAGAAGCATAGGATCATTTCAATCAATTGCACTGAAAGTCAGATAAGAGAGCTCAATGCAAGTATTGTGATGTTGTGATTAATTATAAGAATGGAATGTTTGCTCTTCTGCGATGCTAATCAATAAGTGTATTGAGTCGCACAAGTAATATAAAATGGTAAGAATCGAGTATCGAATCACAAAGAACTTGTTTCGTTCAGAAAATATATGTTCAATGAACAAACATTTATTTAAAGCAAGTAAATATTAAATTGGGGTTTTATATGAAAATTTAATTAACTACAAACTAAAATGTCTAGAAGTTGAGAAGTAAAAATAGTCAAGTAAAAAGCGTTGGGTCATTCTACTGAACTTACTTTGATGTTGCTAAAGGTTTTTCTCTATTTAACGATATTTTAGTGTTCTTATGCTGAAAAATTACCCAAACCAAGATCCCTCGAGTGAATGGGCCTAACTCTATTTAAGCCTCGTCCTTGATCCCTCAACAAACTTAGTTTAAATGAGTAGCATTAATATTACAGCATAATAAAGATTAAATCATTGCACTCCATTCCTAGACATACAGTTTTCTAGCTTGCTCTATCAAGTTCTAAGGCTTTAAAGCACTTCCCAATGCTGAAAATCCTAACTATACATACAAATGGGTGATCAAGCCACAAGCATGTAAAAATAAGCCAAGATAGAAACAATGAACACATAAGAACATCATTAAATAGATAGTGAAAGAGTATTACATCAAAGGTTCAGCAGAACTCCAACAAGAGATTTACCCTTCCATTACTAGCAATGAACTTTTCAGCACAAAGTACAGATTTTTAGGGAAGAAAATGGTTGAGGATGTCTCCTTCAACCTTTAAAACCCTAATCTCACCCCTCTAACCTAGACTCTCTTGGAGGCTGGTGGTTTGTCGCTCTAACTTCTTCTCTTGCTCTGTTTTTTGACTCCCCCCTTTTATTTTATGCCAACTTCAATGTTTTAAAGGCTCCTCGGGATTTTAGATTCTGAAGGCTCGCTTAGCGAGATTGGTTCACTAAGCGCGAGTTAGTGAAATTTGGCTTAGCGAGCTAGTCGCGTTGAGTGCGAGAAAGGACAAACGTCTCGCTGGGCGAGCTTGCAGCGCACTGGGCGAGCACATCTCTGGCTGATCCTCTTCTAGGGTTTCCTATCACACTAAGCGAGCTGTATGCCTCGCTTAGCAGATGCCACTCGCTAACCGCATATGGCTCGCTTAGCGAGACACCAGCTGCTTGAACCTCCTTCTTCTTTTAGCCTGAAACTGAAGTTGATTCACATTAATTCACAAAATTGGGTATCTATTGAGTAAAATCAAACTAAACATGAAAATATGTACAATTCCTACAAAAAGAACCATAAATTGGGGGAAAGATGCTAATTTCATGCGACTATTAAATACAAAAGTTAGTAGTAAATAACTACTAACAAACTCCCCCAAATTTATAGTGTTGTTTGTCCTCAAGCAAAGAAATAACATTTACTTGTCCTCAAGTGACAGAAATCACAGTGGTTACTACAAAATGTGTTTGATCCAAAACATTCAATCACATGAACATGAGTGGCAAGCAATACTTCAACCAACAGCTTTTCATAAAGATATACAGAATTTCAAAGATATGATCATGATCATTAAGCAGCACAAGTGAAATAAGCTAGCAAGCAAGACAGGTATCAAGGAAGGTTCATCAAGTCTAATCCTCACGTCACTGTTTCTCTCATAAGCGCAAGTGTTTAAGGCAATTCTTCAATCAACAACCAACACAAGTCTCAATTTTTGCATTTCATCTCATGACATACAATCACAAACACACAATTTGAATTTGAAGGACTTTATTGGCTTGTAATGAGGCTGGGCTACAAACAATTCATGGTTTTTCTAGGATGCAAAAAGTTAGGTTCTAGGAGAGCATTCATCCTTAGGTCAACTCTTTTCCTTCTATCCCCAGCTTCTATTGAAATGCCACAAACATTTAAGACACTTAGCTTAAGTAGCAGCACACACATACTTTTATTCTTGAAATCCTCTCTCTCTCTCTCTCTCTCTCTTTTAGCAGTCTTTGCTGCCACTTATATACTTCTGTGTGGCTATTACTTGCCTTACCACAATTATCATTACCCAATATCTTCCCCCAAATTTGGGACAAATTTGCTTTGAACCATGATGCTCTCCTACAACCTAAAGAAAGCTAGATGGAGATTATAATTCAACAGGCTTAAGGTTCAGCTCAATCAATCATATTCAAGCTCAAAATGAGTGCAAGGGATTCATCATTCATGAACAGGGTAAGCTGTTTGGCTAAGTGACTAATTCAATCAATCACGGCCTTCATTATTTCCAAAAGCATGCATTCACTCAGTATTCAGAGATTCATGCAAAAATTGGTACCCAATGCTATTCGTTCTCTCACAATTAAGGTTCACACAATTCACCGGGTTATGGCTAATGATTGCCTTCACAATTTACTTGTCAAACAAACTAACAATTTCACTAACGCTCCTAATTCATGTTCTTTCTCTTCTAATTATCGCATACTTATTCAAAGCACATGATCTAACACTGCAGTTCACTCAAGTCATGCAATCGATCAATTTCAAAATCATTCACAAACACAGAAATTTCAAACCAAAACAATCCACTGCATATATAAATGTAAACTGTTTTAAAAACTATAAAATTTGCTAAATGAGTAAATAAACTAAACTAAAACTGGAATGTAAAAACTGTATATGAATAGCAGAAATATAAATGAAGCCCTGTCTTCAGTCATCCTGTGCCGGTGTGGGCTCATTCTGAGGTATGGAGGGGGCATCCTGGGCTAGCAAAGATGTATTTAGTGCTGGAGTGGACCAGGGATCCCAAGTACTCTGTGCCGCCGCCATATCTGCAACATAATTTGTGTCCTTAGCGGGTGTGGCAGCATGAGTGTCCTTCGGTGTCTCCTCAAGAGTGGCCTCGGCCTTTGGTGACGCCTTCGGCTCTGGATCAACCTCTGGCTGCGGCTCCTGGGTTGTAGGAGCCTCACCTTCCCCCCAAAGAAGAAGGCTGGACTCCTGGCCAGGCCACCTGAGCCATGAAATCCTCCATGCTTATAATGGGCCAATGTTGAGCCAAATCATGTATACTCTGCATCCCCAGGCATAAGCCATGGTGCAGGCTCTGCAGCATCGGCACTAAAATCTTTATGTTCTAAGCGGAGGTGTCGGAGGGTGCTGGTGCGGGAGCTGAAGTTGGTGGTGGTGGAGCTGGAGCAAGGGGAGCAGAAGAAGAAGCCTCGGGTCCTCGAGCCTAAGTCTTGCGGGTCCCTGGAAATGTGATCGTGGGATCATCCGGGTTCCAACAGTTCTTTCTAACATACGCCAAATTAATGGCAGGGCTAAGGGACTCAAAGGTGAGAGAATCAGGCACGACTCCCCTAGCGATGCATAAGGCAGTGATAAGCGTCGAAAATCCAAGCCTGGAGGAGTTGGACTGGGCCATCTGCAAGATCTGGCCTGAGATGAGTGAGCCCAAGTCCATATCCATCTTCATAACTAATCCATACACTAACCTCGCCTTGTCCATATTAAGATCGGACGTATGAGAGGTGGGGGTGAGGTTGGAGTATGATAACATACTCCAGGTCTGGGCAAGGGTGGCGAGGTCCTTCCTCAGGAGCTTCCAGAGTGCTCCCTCAGCATTTAGAACAAAACTGTGCCCTGGAATACAGAGCTTGGAGGGAAGCTGCTGAGGGTTGTCGCAGAACCTAGTGTAGGTGGTGTAGCGCTCCCCTGTCTCCAAAACCACAGAGGTCTATAGGAAGGTGTTCAGAGACTTAGCATCAAACTTAATCAACTTGCCTCGGACTCTGACTTGTCGCAGGGACTTATCCTCTGGATCATAGAGGTTGGCATAAAACTCCTTGACCAAGGCCACACCAATGTGACCATCAGGCTGCCTGGTCAAGGCTTTATGCCAACTATGCCTCTCGAGCTCTCGGCGGAACTCATCATACTCAGAAATGTATAATATGATGTTCCTCTCTGGAAGAATGTTCTGGGAGTGAACGTTCTGGTCATATCTCTCCCAGGCGCCCTCGAAAATGAATCTGGTGGTGTCATAGGGCTCCCGGGGTCTGGAAGCGGTAGCTTTCCTCTTCCTAGAGGCCATCTGCATCAAAAGAATCACAGGAATTGAAATTAGATAGGTTTTATTTAAAACTGAAAGCAAGAAAATAAAACAGAAAAACAGATTGGGCACTTAGCGAGACAGACTCGCTTAGCGCCCCTTTAGAAAATAATAGGATACGCTTAGCGCGACAACATAAAAACAAAGACTCTGACTAAGCGAGACACACTCGCTTAGCAGACACACTCTGACTAAGCCTTATTCTCTGACAAAGAGCTAATTGCGCTTAGCGAGACAGGCTCGCTTAGCACGACACACTAAACAGGCTTAGCGCCAACAGGCACTCAACCCAACTTGACTACTGGAACATAATTGGCTTAGCGAGTAAGCCTTATTTCCAAAATAGAGAAGAAATTGCACTTAGCGAGTGGGACTCGCTTAGCGCATGAACAAAATTCAAGAAAACTAATTTGTCTTGGGCTCAGCGAGACTGACTCGCTTAGCCACCAACAAAATATCAAAAGCCACATAGACTCTGACCTAGGTAAACTATCTCGCTTAGCGCGACATGCCGGCTTAGCGAGTTCATACGAACTCAGAAATTAAAAACTGGAAATTTAAACACTCGCTAAGCCTAAGTGCAGTGGCTTAGCGAGTTCATACAGAAAATCATAAATTCAAAAAGAAATTATGAACACGCTTAGCGGGACAGGGCCGGCTTAGCGAGTTCATCAGAAAACCCATAAATTCATCCAAAATTGATGAACTCGCTTAGCAAGTACATCAAAATTTCCAAAACAAATGGGGCTTCACAACCCTTTTTTTTAGCCACTTTCAGGCCTCAGAATGTCAATCAAAACACCACAAATGAACCTACATTACCTACGAAACTAAAGCCCTAAAAAAATGCTATCAAACAACTAAACAATGAACATCAACACATCACAAATCAACAATTCTTAGAGCAAACACAACATGGCTTCTATCCTAGGGTTCAAGAACAAAAATTAAAAAGTGAAGTAAGAGGTACTTACTTGGATTGTAGAGAATGGATGAGTAGAGGCGAGGGAAAAAAGAAGCAGAAAATGCAATGCACAGTGCAGGAGTGCAGTGAATGCCAATAATGAGGAAGAAGAGTTATAATTTTGCACACAGCAACTGCCTCAGGCAGTTATTCCTTATTTTGGCAGTTTCGACTGTCTCGCTTAGCGCAAGTGGCTCGCTAAGCGAGCACTCAGTGACATTTGACTTTTTAGATTTTAAATTCACGCGCTTAGCGGGACAGGCTCACTCAGCCCAATTCAAAAATTAGAAAACCCGAGAAGGGTTTGGGCTTAGCGCACAAATGCGCGCTTAGCGAGTTTTGCAACTCTGATTGGTCTGCAACTTTCGCTAAGTGGGATGTGACCGACTTAGTGAATTAAATGCCTCAAGATGCAGTAGTGGGGTCATGCTTAGCGAGATGGTCTCGCTTAGCCAATTCCATACCTGAGAGGGAATTAGGCTTAGCAAGTTTGACCCGCTAGGCCCAATTAACATGAACGTCCAGGCATAGAGATAATTGCGCTTAGCGCACAGATGCGCTTAGCGAGACTAAGTTGCGCGCTTAACAAGATGACTCACTAATCCCAATTCCAATGAATATAATTCCAGAGAGGATTTAGGGCTTAGCGTAGTGGTCTCGCTTAGCGAGGCCCCTTCAGCCAATGGGTAGGGGTTGATGCGCTTAGCGTGAGTGATGACTCGCTCAGCGCATGAAGACTGATTCGCTTAGCGCATATGGCGCGCTAAGCGAGTGGATGACTGAAAAATTTTCTAGGTTATTCTTCATCCACAACTTCAAAGAAGCTTAAACAACCCTATGTATCATACAAAGCATGTTGATGACTTACTCTAGCAATCACAAACAAGTTAAAACCTAAGTATATGCAATGATTAAGAAAATAAAATAAAAAGAGCTAGGTTGCCTCCCAGTAAGAGCTTCTTTAACGTCACTAGCTTGACGCATATTACCTCAAGGGTCTTGTAACTACAGATGGTGGTTTACCTCTCAATGCTCCCACCATGGTATAGCTTCAACCTCTGACCATTTACTATCCATGTTCTATCTGGAGTTTCTGACTGAGGATCAAATAATTCCACTGCTCCAAATGGTTTGACTTCCTTGATGGTGAAAGGTCTAGACCATTTAGACTTTAGCTTACCTAGAAACAACTTCAACCTTGAGTTGAACAGCAACACTTGCTGTCCTGACCTAAAGTCCTTCTTTAGCAGCTTCTTGTCATGATAAGCTTTCACTTTTTCTTTGTATAACCTTGAAGACTCATACATATTCAATCTCATTTCCTCCAGCTCCAAGAGTTGTAACTTCCTATTTTCCCCTGATATAGCCTCATCAAAATTCAGAAATTTCAAATCCCAGTATGCCTTATGCTCCATTTCCACCGGTAAGTGGTAGGCTTTGCCATAAACCATTTGGAACGGAGACAGGCCTATAGGGGTCTTGAAGGCAATTCTGTAGGCCCATAGTGCATCATCTAGCTTGCTTAACCAGTCCTTCCGAGTGGAAACCACAGTTTTCTCCAATATTTTCTTCAATTCCCTGTTGGAAACTTCAGCTTGGCCATTTGTTTGTGGGTGATAAGGTGAGGCTACTTTGTGTGTGACATGATAGTGGCCTAGCACCTTTTGTAGCTGGTTGTTGCAAAAATGAGAGCCCCCATCACTTATTAGGATCCTAGGCACCCCAAAGCGAGCAAAAATGTTTTTCTTCGAGAATTTCACTATTGTTTTGGCATCATTCTTTAGGGCATCCATTGCTTCAACCCACCTGGGGACATAATCCATAGCTACGAGAATGTATTCATTGCCAAAGGATGGGGGAAGAGGACCTACAAAGTCAATTCCCCAACAGTCAAAGACTTCGACTTCCATTATGTTCTGCAAGGGAATTTCATTTATTCTAGAGATTCCTCCCATTCTTTGACATTGATCACATTTAATGGCATGTTCATGAGCATCCTTGAAGAGTGTTGGCCAAAAGAATCATGATTGTATGACTTTGGCTGCTATTTTGTCTCCACTGTAATGTCCTCCACATGGTGAGTTGTGGCAATGCCATAATATGCTCTTGGCTTCCTCCTTTGTTACACACCTTCTCAGAAGATTGTCAGCACCAATCTTGAACAAATGTGGATCATCCTAAACATAGAAACGAGCATCATGCAGGAATTTTTTTCTTTGCTACCAAGTCAAGTCTTTAGGGATGATTCTAGCTGCCTTGAAGTTAGCCAAATCAGCAAACCAAAGCCTTTCATTTACCATGAACAGTGATTCATCAGGGAATTCATCTCTTATTTCTAACTCTTTTGAAGTCACCTCTTCATTGACTAGTCTTGACAAATGGTCAACTACCAGATTTTCAGATCCTTTCTTGTCCCGGATAACTAGATCAAACTCCTGAAGCAACAAAATCCACCTGATTAATCGAGGTTTAGAGTCAGCTTTATTCAGCAAATACTTGATGGCTGCATGATCAATATAGACTATAACTTTTGATCCCACCAAGTACAATTTGAACTTCTCCAATGCATAAACAATTGCTGGCATTTCCTTCTCTGTAGTAGCATAATTGATCTGAGCATCATTCAAAACCTTGCCAGCATAGTAAATAGCATGGAAGATTCTGCCTTTTCTCTGGCCCAACACAGCACCTACAACATGATCACTTGCATCACACATTAGCTCAAATTCTTGACCCCAATTTGGTGTTGTAATTATGGGAGCGGACACTAGACTAGTCTTGAGAGTGTTGAATGCTTTCAAGTAGTCTTCATCAAACAAAAACACAGCGTCCTTGTTAAGCAAATTACTGAGCGGTTTGGCAATCTTTGAGAAATCTTTTATAAATCGCCTGTAGAACCCATCATGCCCAAGAAAGCTTCTTACTCCCTTAACATTTACTGGAGAAGGTAGCTTCTCGATCACATGAATCTTTGCTTTGTCTACTTCAATCCCCCTCATAGAGATTTCGTGGCCCAATACAATTCCTTCTTGCACCATAAAATGGCATTTTTCCTAGTTAAGCACCAAGTTTGTCTCTTTACACCGTTGCAACACTCACTCTAGATTTTCTAGACAGCAATCAAAAGATGAGCCGAAGAAGAAGAAGTCATCCATAAACACTTCGATACATTTCTCCACCATGTCAGCAAAGATTGCCATTATACATCTCTAAAAAGTTGCAGGAGCATTGCAAAGACCAAATGGCATTCGCCTATAGGAAAACACACCAAAAGGGCGGGTGAATGCTATCTTTTCTTGGTCATTTGGATCCACAACAATCTGATTGTAGCCAAAGTATCCATCTAATAAGCAATAGAATGATTGTCCTACCAACCTTTAAAGCATTTGATCCATGAAGGGAAGTGGGTAATGGTCTTTTCTGGTGGTGTCATTCAACGTTCTATAGTCAATACACATCCTTCAGCCAATGATGGTTCTTGTGGGAATTAAATCGTTCTTCTCATTCCTAATTACCATCATACCTCCTTTCTTTGAAACTACCTGCATGAGACTAACCCAAGCACTATCCGAAATGGGATAAATGAGGCCTGCTTCTAGCAATTTCAGCACTTCCTTTCGCACTTCTTCCTTCATAACTGGGTTCAATCTACTTTATGGTTGTCTTATCGGTTTATAGTCAGCTTCCATGTTGATCTTATGCATACAGTAAGAAGGGTTGCTCCCTTTCAAGTCAGAAATATGTCATCCAATAGCTGCTTTATGTTTCTTCAGAACTTTCACCAATTGAGGTTCCTCTTCCTTTCTTAGGGAATTGCTGATGATCACCGGATTGGCTTCATTTTCTCCTAAAAACACATATTTTAGATGTCTGGGAAGGGTCTTCAACTCCACTTTAGCTTTTTCTGCTGGAATGTCTTTCTTCAATTCTTCAAAAACTGCTCTTCGAAGAGGATTTTCTTCTACACCTTCTAATTCCTCTAAACAACTCTGCACTTCTTTTTCCTCCTCCGTTGTCAAACATTCCATAGTATTAGTCAGTGCTTTTTCAAGTGGAGACTGCGTTACCATGGCTCTAGCTACCATGTCTATCTCATGTTCCACCTTTTCTATTCTAAAATAGGCCTTGTGGTCGCTTGGGTGCTTCAAGCTTCAAATAGATTGAATGTAATTTTCTGATCATCTATGCTCATTTCCAGATTACCCTTCCCCTTATCCACTACACAATCGGCAGTTAGCATGAAGGGATGACCCAAAATCAGTGGGATTTCAACATCCTCTTCAATATTCATGACAACAAAGTCCACAGGGAAGGTAAACTGCTGCACCCTGACTAGAACATCTTCTATCACACCATAAGGCCTTATAATAGAATGATCTGCCAACTTCAGTGTCATTCTTGTTGGCATAATTTCCAGCTTTCTAATCCTCCTGCACATGGAGAGAGACATCAAATTTATGCTGGCCCCTAAGTCAATGAGGGCTTTACCAACTGACACTGGACCAATAGAGCAAGGGATTGTAACACTCCCTGGATCCTTATGCTTAGGTGGAAGGATTCTTTGGATAACAACACTACAGTTTCCTTCCACTATGATATTATCTCTATGGATATATTTACTCTTTTTGGTCAGCAGATCCTTCAAAAACTTTGAATAGAGTGACATTTGTTGTAAGGCTTCTCCAAAGGGGATAGTTATCTCTAATTTCTTCAAGATGTCAAGGAAATGAGCCAAGTGTCATTCCTTGTCTTTCTTGGACGGCACCAGAGGATATGGTGCTTCCTTCCCTGAGCATGAGACAACCTCTTTCTTCTTTTCTCTGGCCAACTCATTCTTTGTCTTCTTTTCTTCATTTTTTTTCTTCTTTCTCTTCATCATTTATTTTTTCTCTCTCTCAATTGATCTTTTTCTTCTTCAGCTACTAGCTCTTGCTCATCACTATTCCCCCTTTCATCTTCCACCATGATTGCCTTCTTGCCTCGGGTTGTGACAACTTTGCATTCTTCTTTGGGATTGTTTTCAGTATTAGCCCCAAAGCTTCCAGAAGAATTATCGACTATCTGCTTAGCCAGCTGTCCTACTTAAATTTCCAGGTTCTTTATAGCAGACTCTGTGCTCTTGTGATTTGACATTGCAACTTGCATGAACTGAGCCAAAGTCTCCTCCAGCTTGGTTGTTCTCTCATAAAGGCTAGGCCTTTGATTTTGAGGCCTGTTGGATGGTCCTCCTTGGTCTTTACTGAATTGGTTTCTAGGATGAGACCTTCACTACCCTCAATTCTGATTAAAATTGGAACCTTGCTGGTAACCTGCAAATCCACCTGCATTAAATCCTGGTCTGTGTTGATTCCCCATATAATTCACCTCCTTTGCAGCTTCATCAAGAGATATACAACAACCAAATTCATGAGCTCCTCCATATATGTTACAACCTCCAACCCGTAGAACTGTTGAATGTGAGGGTTGAGTCACTTGCAATTGAGTTGGCAGCTTACTAAGTGTTTTCGTCAAGGACTCAAGCTACTTAGCTAGCAACTTATTCTGCGCCAACAGTGCATCTTGTAAGGATAGCTCCAGCAGACTTCTCTTTGTAGGCACATGAGCCTGATCACACAAAATAGCATGATCACTAGTGTCGCAACCTACCCTTCGACGGAAGGGTGACGCGAGGCTCACAGGTACGTCTTCCAAGAAAGGAATACGCGCGAAGTCGCCACCAACGTTTATTTGAGGAAAACGTCAGAAAAACCAGAAAAGACGTGGTCTACGAACTTTAAGTGTGAAAGGTTCGGGAGTTGTATTTACGCACGGGGAAGGTATTAGCACCCTACACGCCCATCACAAAGGACGACACCCTTTAATCAAGTGTGCAAATATGACTTCAAATTATTTTATTTTCCTTTTCTTACATTTTTATGTCTTTTTACACCTCTTTATATTTTTATCTTTTTGTGATTGACAAGGGTGTTGCCCTTGCTCCTACGTATTCCTCAATTGTGATAAGGAAATCAGACCTACGTAGTTCTTTGAGAACTAAGCGTTGGTTAGATTTTTTTTATCCTTTTTTTGCAAGATATATTTTTATTGAATGAAAGGTCATTTAAGGCGTTGGACCATTAAACGATCTTTCGATTCTTTTGAAAGGAGAGAAAACATTAAGGCATTGGACCATTAATGATCTCTTGTTTTTTTTAAAGAGGTGACAAAGCTATGTGTTGTTTTTTAGGCTTTTTAAATCCACGTCTAACCAATAGAAGTGAAAAAGACCATTTCAAGGCGTTGGACCTTAAAAATGGCTTTTTAGGTGATGACAAAAGTTTGATTTATGAATTGATTTTAGTCTTAGTTTCACTTTGGTTATTAGTCAATTCGATTAAGAAAGAAAAATCCCAAAGAAAAACGTACGGTTGATTTTTTTTATTTTATTAAAAGATATTTTTTTATTATTATATTATTATTTTGCCTCTTTTTTTGGTTTTAAACGTGGTTACGGCATGACCGAACGGTCGGATTTTATTCTAACAAAAATTAAAAGATGTTACAATTCAAATGATCGGTGGAAATTTATTTATTTTATTTTTTGATTTAGGCGAGAAAATGATTTAAATAAATGACTAAAGCACGTCAAAAAGGGGTACGGAAAGTAAATGAAATAAAAATAAAAGCACGCAAAACAAGTGGGGACCACTAAGGGTACATAGAATGAATTGAAAAGTTTGATTTCGGGAACTTACTGGTTGAAGATCGAAGAACGACGAAGAACGATGAAGAACGGTGGAAAATCTTCGCGAAATCACCCACGGAAACGTCTCGGAAGCGCCTCGGCTTTGATTTTCTTCACGGAAACAATTTTTCTCACTAATTTTAAGTGATTTTCAGATACCAGAAGGGTTGAATATTTTAGTTCTGCCCTCCTTCCCCTATTTATAGGGGAAAAGAGGGAGGTGGGTTGATGCCTTCTGGTGGAAGATCCTGGAAGGCCCAAGTGGGTCTAATTGCTATCTGTACCCCCATGTTTACTAAATAAACCCCTGCCCTTTTTTTGCTGATTGTTTTTCCGTAACGTTACGGAACTTTACAAATTACGTAACGATACTTGTTTTCTTTCCGTAATGTCATGAAACCTTACGGATTACACAAGCATCCCTTCTTTGGCTTCCGGAATGTTACGGAACTTTATGGATTGCGCCTTAACACGTTCTTTCAACTCCCGGCATGTCGCAGAACTTCACGGTTTGCCTAACGATGAACGTCAAGTACCTCGAAGTGATTAAGCGAGGGTCGCATCCCAACAAATAGATGATCCCCAGACGAAATTAGAGTATGACAGTTGCCCCTCTTTACTTGTCTTTTATTGGAGATAAAAGGGAAGTAAAGATAAGACACTAATTTCATTTGAGCGAAACACCATTTGGCCGGTCAATCTCCCCGCCAGCGAAACTTGCAAAAATTTTGAAAATGATCAGCACCGAATGACCAACATCATCCTGATACTGCCAAATTTGTTCCTTTTGGTTGACACAAGGCGCAAAATGACCATAATTTGTCTCTGCGCGCCATCGGGCATGATCGGGCCTGGATGGAAAGGCGCAAAATGACCATAATTTATCTTTGTGTGCCATCAGACACGATCTCCTCTGGATGGCGAAAAGGTGTGCAAAATGACCATAATTTGTCTCCGCCCACCACTCGACTCACTGCCCCTGAATGACAAAGGGCGCAGAATGACCATAATTTGTCTCTGCGCGTTTATCACTTGAGTTGCTGCTCCTGAATGACAAAGGGCGCATAATGACCATAATTTGTCTTTGTGTGTTTATCACTCGACTTACTGCTTCTGAATGACAAAGGGCGCAGAATGACCATAATTTGTCTCTGCGCGTTTATCACTCGACTCGCTGCTCCTGAATGATAAAGGGCGCAGAATGACCATAATTTGTCTCTGCGCATTTATCACTCGACTCGTTGCTCCTGAATGACAAAGGGCGCAGAATAACCATAATTTGTCTCTGCGCGTTAATCACTCATCGAGTCTTACAAATAGCAAGAGCGCACGAATGCCCACAATTTGTCTCCGCGTGTCATCGGGCACGATCGCCTCTGGAAGACAAAAGGGCGCATAATGATCATAATTTGTCTCTGCGTGCCATCGAACACGATCGAGCCTGGATGGAAAGGCATAGAATGACCATAATTTGTCTCTGCGCGCCATTGGACACAATCGCCTCTGGATGGCGAAAAGGTGTGTGGAATGACCATAATTTGTCTCCGCATGTCATTGGGCTCGCCGCCTCTGGATGACAAAAGGCGCAGAATGACCATAATTTGTCTCTGCGTGCCATCAGACACGATTGTGTCTGAATGGCAAAAAGGTGAGCGGAATGACCAGAATTTGTCTCTGCATGTCATCGGGCTCGCCACCTCTGGATGACAAAAGGGCGCAGAATGACCATAATTTGTCTCTGCCCGCCATCGGACACAATCACCTCTGGATGGTGAAAAGGTGTGCGGAATGACCATAATTTGTCTCCGCATGTCATCAGGCTTGCCGCCTCTGGATGACAAAAGGCGCATAATGACCATAATTTGTCTTTGCGTGCCATCGGATACGATTGTGTCTGAATGGCGAAAAGGTGAGCGGAATGACCAGAATTTGTCTCTGCATGTCATCGGGCTCGCCGTCTCTGGATGACAAAAGGGCGCAGAATGACCATAATTTATCTCTGCGTGCCATCGGAAACTATTGTGTCTGAATGGCGAAAAGGTGTGTGGAATGACCATAATTTGTCTCCGCATGCCACATGACCTCAGGGTCAGTATGACAGAGATTGTGGGGTGGCCGACAAAAGCGATGTTCTTGCTCCTACGTATCCTCAATGAGGAACTCAGACCTACGTAGTTCTGGATAACTTGTGAGACTAAAATAGTCTCGGTGTTTTCTTCACTAAAATGCGAACATGTTTAAGTAAAGAGACAAAACTTCCAACTGATCAGAGCAACATATGCTTTTTGGTTGAAAAACAATGCGTCTATTGGGGAAGGAGAGTATGCTAATGAAATTTTCTCATAACCATAAATGAGATTTTGGATGTTAGCATTCCATTTCTAAATGACCATTTATAGGAAACACTGGATCCAACAAAAAATAGAAGAAAATCACTCAAAGTGTATCAATCTCACACGGGTAAGTGTTTCATCCTAATTCCGAACCATAGATATGTCATGACTCGATTTTGAAAATCATTTCCTATCAAATCAAAGATTACATGCGTGATCATGGATCAATAGGACTTTTTCTTGGGAATGGTTTGTTTCTTGTGGGAAATTTGGCTTTGAGTGTTCTTGGCCTTTTCCTTTTCTGTTTTTGTTTAGTGTGAGGTGAACAAGTCGCCGACGCACAGGAATTTGGTTGACAATCAAAGGGAGAGGACCACTTTAGGTCGTGGTTCCCTTTCTTTTCTTGTTTACTTGGTGACAATTCTGTATTGTTCAGATATTGTCTGGTCCAAAGACCTTCCTGCATATTTCTTCTATTTTCTTCCGATCTTTGATCGGGAATTTTCTTTCCTTTTGCTTTCTCTCAATCTTTGATTGGGAATTTTCTCTTTGTTTTCTTCCGAGGTTTGATCGGGAATTTTCTTTCTTTTTTGCTTTCTCTCACTCTTTGATCGGAAATTTTCTTCTTTTTGCTTTTTGTCGAGGGCAAGGTACATGGTAAGTTGGGATTTTGGATCAAGGCTTGTAGAACGGCTGGACATGGTATATGTCAGGGTTTGGCCATCGGTTCGGGGATAAAGGGGATGTCCCACATTATTTCCATGATACACATGCAATAATGATGATTAGGAAATTTTAAGCAAAACTAGTCATGCATGCACCCACGTGGACACTCAAGCATCAGACTTTTATGGTTATGTGATACTAGGGCTCAGGATTCATTTTCTCTACTTTAGTTAACCCAGTGTTTCCAAAATATGTTCTTTTATCAATTTGTGCATTCATCCGAGTCTATTTTTGGGCGTTCAGAAAAACTTTCACAGCATTCATCCTTCAAGTGTATACACATTTTTTTTTTCAAAAACTGGTTATGATTAATGAATTTTTTCAAAGAAAAGTTAGAAGTTATCTCCTTTCACAAGCATGATGTTTTCTAGCTAGACAACTTTTTATTTTCTTTTTTTCTTCCTTCTTTTTCTTTTCTTTCTTGCTCTTTTTTTCTTTTCCTTTTTCTTTTTTAAGTTATTGTCATTTATTCATTTTCCCTCCCTTTTTTTTTTCTTTTTCTCTCTAAAAGGATCGTGCGGACGGGGGCGCACACTACCTACTTACGTCTAACCACAAGGTAAACGAAAGGAACGCACGAAATGGTAAGTCGCAAAAAAAACGGTGACGAAATAACTGAGAGCCATAACGCCAAACAAAAAATAATAACAGCAACATTAGTAACCATATAGACAAATATAGAAAATAGTAATGTCAACAGCAATATAGACAATAACAGAAAGCGTCAATAGCAAACTAACAGAAAACAGTAATGTCAATAAAAAGGTGCGGTGACCTCGGTCACGTGGCTCCGCTTCCTCCCAAGAAACTGAGCAAGTCCGTCATCTCCTCATCCATATAGCCTCCTCTACATCGCCAGGGGATCCTGTAGGCGCCTCCCCTGCCTGGGTCTCGGGCTAGTCTACGGGCCATGCGACCTCAGCCCCAAACTGCTCTGGAGTAGGGCACGCAAAAGGAGCGAAATCCTGCCGCTGCTGACTGAGGTTGAACCGGTAGAGACACTCATGTATCTGCACCTGCCCCCGGTGGTTGACCGCCTGCTGGCGAACCAAGTGCTGTAGATAACGCTCCATGCCTAGTGATCCAGCGGGATTGGCCTGATGAGGTGGTGGCGGTGCGTTTGTAGCCTGAGGTGCATCACCCTGCGCCTGCTGTAGACAAAGGATCAAGCTGAAAGTTTTGATGATGCCAAAGGATTACATGAATCATATGCTTCTCAAAGATTTACTCAAGACAAAGCAATTAGAGTTAATCAAGATGGATGATCAAGACAGTCTATAGAGTCTTAGAAAGGATATTAAAATAGAAGGGTATTCCAATTGGATTAGCAAAAGGTTTGGCCAAGAATTTTAAGCTAAAAAGTGTTTTTCAACAAAATTACTCTCTGGTAATCGATTACCAGAGGATGTAATCGATTACCAGTGGCCAAAACTGATTTACAACAGCTATTAAAATTTGAATTCAAAATTTGCACTGTGTAATCGATTACACATATATGGTAATCGATTACCAGCAGTTTCTGAACGTTTTAATTCAAATTTTAAAAGCTGTAATCGATTACACAATTACTGTAATCGATTACCAGACAAGATTTTCAGAAAAATAATTTTAAGAGTCACAACTTTTCAAAGGCTTTATTCATGACCACCAATGGTCTATATATATGTGACTCAAACACGAAATTGCTTAGAGATTTTCAGAACAACAAGTGTTTATCCTCTCTAAAAGCAAATTCATTTTATCCTCTTAAGAATTCCTTGGCCAATTCAATTGCAATTCATTAAGGAATTATTTGAGTGCTCAATCTATAAAATCCATCTCTTTCTAGAGAGATTTGTTCTTCTTCTTCTTCTCATTCTCTAAGGGATTAAGAGACTGTGAGTCTCTTGTTGTAAAGGAATTCTAAAAACAAAGGAAGGATTGTCCTTGTGTGTTTAGAACTTGTAAAAAGAATTTACAAGATAGTGGAACTCTCAAGCGGGTTGCTTGGGGACTGGACGTAGGCACAAGGGTGTGGCCGAACAAGTATAAAACTGAGTTTGCATTTTCTCTTCCCTTAATCTCCTTTATTTATTATTGCTTTATATTCATATTCAAATTGTTTCATTTGAATTAATATTTAAGAAGATTGTTATTAAGGGAATTCATAACTTGGTTAAAAAGTGAAATAGATTTTTAATTAGGGGAAATAGTTTGGAATATCTTAATTCACCCCCCCCCTTCTTAAGATATCTGAGGCCACTTGTCTAACAAGTGGTATCAGAGCTTCATTCTTGTATAAAGTTTAGAAGCTTCAAGAAAAAGATGGCCTCAGCAAATTCCTTATTTCCGGAAGGGAATTCTATCAATAGACCTCCAATCTTTAATGGAGAGGGTTACCACTACTGGAAAACCCGAATGCAAATTTTTATCGAGGCAATAGATCTAAATATCTGGGAAGCCATAGAAATAGGGCCTTATATACCCACCACAGTAGAAAGAGTTTCAATAGATGGTAGTTCATCAAGTGAAAGCATAACCATAGAAAAACCTAGAGATAGATGGTCTAAAGAGGATAGAAAACGAGTACAATACAACTTAAAAGCCAAAAACATAATAACATCTGCCCTAGGAATGGATGAATATTTCAGGGTTTCAAATTGTAAGAGTGCTAAGGAAATGTGGGACACTCTTCGATTAACACATGAAGGAACTACAGATGTTAAAAGATCTAGGATAAATGCACTAACTCATGAGTATGAATTATTTAGAATGAATGCAAATGAAAATATTCAGAGTATGCAAAAGAGATTTACACATATAGTAAATCATCTAGCAGCCTTAGGCAAAGAATTTCAAAATGAGGATCTTATAAACAAGGTGTTAAGATGTTTAAGTAGAGAATGGCAACCCAAAGTAACAGTCATTTCTGAATCAAGAGATTTGTCTAACATGTCTCTTGCCACTTTATTTGGTAAGTTGCAGGAACACGAGATGGAACTATTGAGATTGCACCAAAATGAAGAAAATGACAAGAAAAAGAAAGGAATTGCTCTTAAAGCATCATCCTCAATTCAAGAAGAAAGTGATCAGGATAATGATCCAGATGATGATGATGATGATCTAAGTCTCTTTGTAAAAAGATTCAACAAGATTCTTAAAGTAAGAGGAAATCAGAGGCGACCAAATTTTAAATCAAAGAGAAGGACAGAAAATTCATCCTCTATTCTAAAATGCTTTGAATGCAATCAACCTGGACATCTGAGGGTTGATTGTCCCATCTTCAAGAAAAAGATGGAAAAATCTGAAAAGAAAAATCATAGTGAAAAGAAACTGAAGAAAACATACATCACATGGGATGAAAATGATTTGGAATCCTCTGAAGATTCTGAAAATGAAGAGATAAATCTCTGCCTTATGGCCAAAAGTTACGAAAGTGATGAAGAGGTAACATCTTCAAACAACTTATCTATTTCTTTTGATGAATTGCAAGATGCATTTGCTGATTTGCATAAAGAATCAATTAAACTTGCAAAATTAGTTTCATCATCAAAGAAAACAATTTCAAATTTAGAAAATGAAGTTTCGAAATTAAACAAAGAATTAGATCTTCTTAGAAATGAAGTCTCAATCTCTAGAACAAATGAAAAAGTTAATATCTCCACTATTAATGACAAGAAAATAACAGATTCTTGTAGTTGTTGTGATAAATATGTAAAAGAAATTAAAGAGTTGAAAAATTCACTTGCAAAATTTTCATATAGTAGAAATAATTTAGATGTTATATTAAGTAAACAAAGATATGTGTCTAATAAAAATGGACTAGGGTATAAATCTGAAAAACAACAAAAGGTTCATAAAAACTTTTCCACTTCCACACAAAAATGTAATTCTAATTCTATCACTTGTTTTTACTGTGGAAGAAGAGGACATGGCATATCAACTTGCTACTTCAAGAAAAATTACAGTAACATTAAAATGATATGGGTCCCAAAAGGATCCTCAGTTTATACTAACATGCAAGGACCCAATAAAATTTGGGTACCTAAGTCAAAAACTTGATTATGCAGGTATCTTTGAGAAAGAAGTGGTACATAGATAGCGGATGCTCAAAACATATGACTGGAGATGCATCAAATTTTACATATATATCTCCAAAGAAAAGCGGGCATGTAACATATGGTGACAACAACAAAGGTAGAATTCTTGGAGTGGGTAAAATAGGTACAAATTCTTCAAACTCCATTGAAAATGTTCTACTTGTTGAAGGCCTTAAGCACAGCCTGCTTAGCATTAGTCAACTATGTGACAAAGGCTATCTAGTATCATTTGATTCTCAGAAATGTCTTATAGAACATAAGCATGACATTAATATAAAGCATATAGGACATAGAGTCAATAATGTTTACATGATAGACTTAAGCATAAAACAAGAAAACAATCATTGCTTTCTTAGTAAAGATGATGATCCATGGTTATGGCATAAAAGAATTGCTCACATAAACATGGATCACTTAAATAAGTTAGTTTCAAAAGATTTAGTAGTTGGTTTGCCTAAATTGAAATTTGAAAAAGATAAACTATGTGATGCATGTCAAAAGGGCAAACAAACAAGAGTCTCATTCAAACCTAAAAATGTTGTTTCAACCACTCGGCCATTACAGTTATTGCATATGGATCTATTTGGTCCATCTAGAACCATGAGTTTTGGAGGAAATTACTATGCTCTAGTTATAGTTGATGATTTCTCTAGATATACTTGGACACTATTTATTACACATAAAAGTGATTCATTCCAAGCATTTAGGAAACTTGCTAAAGTCATACAAAACAAGAAAAATCTCAAGATTGCATCCATTAGAAGTGATCATGGGGGTGAATTTGAAAATAAAGATTTTGAATTATTTTGTGATGAACATGGTATTGAACATAATTTTTCTGCACCAAGAACCCCTCAACAAAATGGAGTTGTTGAGAGGAAAAATAGGTCATTGGAAGAAATTTCAAGAACTTTATTAAATGATACTTCTCTTCCAAAGTATTTTTGGGCTGAAGCTGTCAATACTGCATGTTACATCATGAATAGGGCCTTGATAAGACCTATTTTAAAGAAAACCCCATATGAGTTATTTAATGGTAGAAAACCTAATATCTCTCATCTACATGTTTTTGGTTGCAAGTGCTTTGTACATAATAATGGTAAAGATAATCTAGGAAAATTCGATGCAAAATCTGATGAAGGCATTTTTCTTGGATATTCATTACAAAGCAAAGCATATAGGATATATAATAAGAGAACTATGAATATAGAGGAATCCATTCATGTTACCTTTGATGAATTTAATGCTATATTGTCAAGAAAGAATATGCTAGATGGCATTGCAGATTCTTTAGAACATATGAACATTCATGAACAAGATTCCAAAGGAAATGACAAAGGAAACAATAAAGATCCTCCAGAAGAAGTCAAATCCAATGATGCACTCCCAAGAGAATGGAAAACTTCAAGAGATCATCCCCTCGACAACATTATTGGTGATATCTCAAAAAGGGTAACAACTAGACACTCTCTTAAAGATTTATGCAATAATATGGCTTTTGTATCCATGATTGAACCTAAAAATATAAAAGAAGCCATAATAGATGATAATTGGATCATTGCCATGCAAGAAGAACTAAACCAATTTGAAAGAAACAATGTGTGGAAATTAGTAGAAAAACCTGAAAATTATCCTGTCATAGGAACAAAATGGGTTTTTAGAAATAAATTAGATGAACATGGTATAATTATTAGAAATAAAGCAAGGTTAGTAGCAAAAGGGTATAATCAAGAAGAGGGAATAGACTATGAAGAAACATATGCTCCTGTTGCAAGATTAGAAGCCATTAGAATGCTTTTGGCATATGCATCCATAATGGATTTTAAACTTTATCAAATGGATGTTAAGAGTGCCTTTCTAAATGGTTTAATTCAAGAAGAGGTATATGTTGAACAACCCCCTGGTTTTGAAATTCCTGATAAACCAAACCATGTTTATAAATTACAAAAGGCTCTTTATGGTTTGAAACAAGCCCCTAGGGCATGGTATGAACGCTTAAGCAATTTTCTTCTAGAAAAAGATTTCTCCAGAGGTAAAGTGGATACCACATTGTTCATAAAGAGAAGGCATAATGATATTTTATTGGTTCAAATATATGTTGATGATATAATTTTTGGATCCACTAACGACTCATTGTGCAAGGAGTTTTCCCTTGATATGCAAAGTGAATTTGAAATGTCAATGATGGGAGAACTAAAGTACTTTCTGGGATTACAAATCAAGCAAACTCAAGAAGGAATATTCATCAATCAATCCAAGTACTGCAAGGAATTGATCAAAAGATTTGGGATGGATAGTGCAAAACACATGTCTACACCGATGAGCACTAATTGTTACTTAGATAAAGATGAATCTGGTCAATCTATAGACATAAAACAATATCGAGGTATGATCGGATCTCTTCTTTATTTATCTGCTAGTAGACCTGATATTATGTTTAGTGTATGCATGTGTGCTAGGTTTCAATCCAACCCCAAACAATCAAATTTAAGTGCAGTAAAGAGAATCATGAGATATCTACTAGGAACAATCAATTTAGGATTATGGTATCCTAAGAATTCAACATGTAACTTAATAGGATATTCTGATTCTGATTTTGCCGGATCTAAAACTGATAGAAAAAGTACAAGTGGAACTTGTCAATTTATTGGATCGGCTCTTGTCTCATGGCATAGTAAGAAACAAAACAGTGTTGCTTTATCTACCGCTGAAGCGGAGTATATCTCTGCCGGTAGTTGTTGTGCACAGATTTTATGGATGAAGCAACAATTATCTGACTATGGCATCATTATTGATCGTATACCTATTAAGTGTGATAATACTAGTGCCATAAATCTATCCAAAAACCCAGTTCAACACTCTAGAACTAAACATATAGAGATTAGACACCACTTTCTTAGAGATCATGTCCTAAAGGGAGATTGTGTATTAGAGTTTGTTGATACTAAGAATCAACTTGCTGATATTTTTACAAAACCTCTCCCCAAGGAAGTGTTCTTCTCTATTAGAAGAGAGTTAGGTCTCTTAGACATAAGAGATTTAGAAAAATAGGAATTGATTGGATGATTGATTGAATGATTGGTTGATTTACTCTTATTTATTGTGTATAGATTATTTTGTTTGTTTGATCTTGTTTGAATTATTTTTTTTATGAATGATTGATTGTGTTTTGATTGAGTATAACGCTTGTGTTGTTTAATTTAATTTACTTTTTGTTAGTATAATTATTTATTAAGATAGTATAAGTTTTTTTTTTAGACTTAGAAATAAGTTTTTCTTTTAGAAAAAGGCTATTCCTTGTTCTGGTAATCGATTACATGAATACTGTAATCGATTACACTAGAACAGATAGCCTGTAATCGATTACAGTATTCATGTAATCGATTACCAGTAGGCTACCTCCTCCTGTAATCGATTACCATTACTTGTAATCGATTACCACGCGTCCTGCTCTATAAATATCACATTTTCCAGAAATCCCTGCGCAACCCCTTTTCTCTCACGACGTTCCTCCATTCCCAAACCTCCAAATCTTCATATCTCACTCATTTCTCTATCAAATCAACTCCCGTAAATTGCGATCTTCTTCTTTTTCATTTCTCTTTTGCTTTCACCGATTAAAATCTGTAAACACTCATTCAAATGGCAGAATCGTCAAAGAAACGAAAGGGTTCTTCCGCCTCCGCTTCGGCTTCAAGAGCTCATCGTTCCGGAGCCACTAGCGCATCCACAACACCAATTCCACCAACATTGTCCTCTTCCCCAGTGTTTTCTTCCGATGAACAGCAGAAACGGTACTCCAATCTTTTCTCATCTCGTTCCATTATCGACCCTAAGTTTATTGATATGGAATTCTTTTCTGCTGAAACCTTTGATTGCATTCAAGCCTTTCAGAACTTAGGTCTTCTACCTTTTATGTCATTACAATTGCCTATTTATCCTGAATTGGTTAAAGCTTTTTATTGTAATCTTGAAATTCAGGACAACACTCTAATTTCTGAAATTTTTGGGATAAAAATGGTCATTGACCAGTCCCTTTTCCATGACTTAACCAAATTACCCAGTGACGGTGTACCATTTGAAGGTACACTGAATGACGACTGGAAATTTGATTTCTCTGCCCATGATGCCCGCCAGTTGGTTTGCACCAACAATGCGGATATGATCGGACGTCTTCTTGCCGGGTCATTGGCTTTTGAAAGCCGCATCCTTCACTATTTAATTGTGCGTATTTTGCTTCCACGGTCTTCCAACCTTGCCTAGGTTTCTGAGGAAGATCTAATTATCATGTGGGCCTTTCATACAGGGCGTCAACTTGACTGGGCACACTTAGTCAGATATCGCATGCATAAGGCATTGCGATTAAATGCTCCACTACCATATCCACAGCTTGTCACTCTCTTTTTCCACCATTTTCAAATTCCTCTTGATTCTGAACCTTACATTCCAATCAAGAGATCCTTTTTAATTGGTGCTGCTGTGATTGCTTCTTTTGGTTACCGCAAAGAGCTTGATGGCTCTTGGGTCAAAAAGGGTGCTCCACCCGCTGATGATGAAGGCAACCAACCAGTTGAAGATAATTCCTCTCTTCTTCGAAAGCTTTTGGAAAAGTTCGATGGTCTTCAAACTTTTGTTGGTGACAAGTTTGATAATATGGAATTGCAAGTCGACATGCGGTTTGATGCCATGGAATCAAGGATCACCAAAGTTGAAGAAGATGTCTCCTTCATCCGTACTTGCTTTGATCCACCACCACCGCCTCCATCATCCTCTTAGCTTATAAGTTATTATTAAGACTAAGTATTATTAGTGGTTAAGTATTATTAGTACTCTGTTTTAACGCCGTGTATTTGGCTTTTTATTGCTCTAGTTATCATAGTCTTGCACTATAATTATATTTCTAGACATTACTTTTGTTGATTATGCACATGTATGGTTTTATTTTGGTTCCATGGTTGGCTTTGTTTGGACTTTTATTGTGTTAATGTTTGGCTATTGATTGCCTTGCTCTAGTTCTTTTTGATGTTGCCAAAGGGGGAGAGAACTTGGGAGAGAACATGGGTTAGAAATCAATTAGAAATTTAGAAATTTATCGTTAAGAAAAGTTAGGCATACATGCCAAAAGATAGGGGGAGTAAGGGTTGTGTGAACGTGCTATCATCTTGTATATAGCTTGTCTTGATTTCAGGTATTGTCATCATAAAAAAAGGGGAGATTGTAGACAAAGGATCAAGCTGAAAGTTTTGATGATGCCAAAGGATTACATGAATCATATGCTTCTCAAAGATTTACTCAAGACAAAGCAATTAGAGTTAATCAAGATGGATGATCAAGACAGTCTATAGAGTCTTAGAAAGGATATTAAAATAGAAGGGTATTCCAATTGGATTAGCAAAAGGTTTGGCCAAGAATTTTAAGCTAAAAAGTGTTTTTCAACAAAATTACTCTCTGGTAATCGATTACCAGAGGATGTAATCGATTACCAGTGGCCAAAACTGATTTACAACAGCTATTAAAATTTGAATTCAAAATTTGCACTGTGTAATCGATTACACATATATGGTAATCGATTACCAGCAGTTTCTGAACGTTTTAATTCAAATTTTAAAAGCTGTAATCGATTACACAATTACTGTAATCGATTACCAGACAAGATTTTCAGAAAAATAATTTTAAGAGTCACAACTTTTCAAAGGCTTTATTCATGACCACCAATGGTCTATATATATGTGACTCAAACACGAAATTGCTTAGAGATTTTCAGAACAACAAGTGTTTATCCTCTCTAAAAGCAAATTCATTTTATCCTCTTAAGAATTCCTTGGCCAATTCAATTGCAATTCATTAAGGAATTATTTGAGTGCTCAATCTATAAAATCCATCTCTTTCTAGAGAGATTTGTTCTTCTTCTTCTTCTCATTCTCTAAGGGATTAAGAGACTGTGAGTCTCTTGTTGTAAAGGAATTCTAAACACAAAGGAAGGATTGTCCTTGTGTGTTTAGAACTTGTAAAAAGAATTTACAAGATAGTGGAACTCTCAAGCGGGTTGCTTGGGGACTGGACGTAGGCACAAGGGTGTGGCCGAACAAGTATAAAACTGAGTTTGCATTTTCTCTTCCCTTAATCTCCTTTATTTATTATTGCTTTATATTCATATTCAAATTGTTTCATTTGAATTAATATTTAAGAAGATTGTTATTAAGGGAATTCATAACTTGGTTAAAAAGTGAAATAGATTTTTAATTAGGGGAAATAGTTTGGAATATCTTAATTCAACCCACCCCCCCTTCTTAAGATATCTGAGGCCACTTGTCTAACACCTGCCTAGGCATGCAATACTTCTCGTTGAAGGCCCGGGTGATCGGCGGTTGGATCACCTTACTAGGGGTGACGGGAACCCCAAATGACTGGCAGAGGCCCGTGATCAATGCCGGAAACCCTAGGGCCCTGTTAGACTTATCCGGGTCTAGAGGGTGCCTGGTGGGTGGCATACCTGCAAACAAATAGATGGCGTCAACAATCACCTGGGCCACGTGGACACTCATCTGTGTCAGGATGACATACACCAACTGACACTTCGGCAGAGGGAGATCAAAGTTATGATCGCTAGGCAAGACATTGCTGAGCAGCAGTGTCATCCACATTTGGGTCAAGGTGGTCATGCTGGTGCGCATGACCCGCACCCGCCTCCCTGCAGCGGTCCGGGCGAAATCATGCCCCGGTGTGCATAACAGCTGGGCAATGGCCTCCTCGTCGAACCCGTCGGCCCTATTCCTCCTCTGGCTGAACTCACACTCCTGACCTTTCTCCAACACTAGCGGATCACCCAGGAACTGGCTGAGGGCATCTGCGTCAAAAGGAATCCACTAACCCTTCACCCATGAACGCATGTCTTGCACTCCCTCCTCTGTGGGCCAAGCATTAGCATAAAACTCCAGGACTACCTCAGGGTCAAACTTAGCCATGGGAGTTACCAGTGACGTCCAATGTCTGCGAGCTATCTCCTCTTGAAAATTTGTATACTCATCCTCCCTGAGCTGGACGCGCCTCTCTCTGTGGAACGACCATCCTTTGATGGCCTCGAAGCGCTGCTGGTGCTCGGCGCTCCGGAAACGGTGGCTATCAAACTCGGGGGCGGCACTGGACCCTTCAGCCACGGTGTCCCTCCTAGATCTCTTTGTGGAAAGCTTTTTCGGAGCCATTTCCTGCAAGGACAAACGTTTGGAAAGTTAATTTACAAGGAAATGTCATTTTAAAGCAAAAACGGCATACTAACCTTTTCGACTTAGAACAAACTTGTGCACACATTTTCCTAAAGAAAAACATTTATGAATGTGCATACATGCAAAATATCCTGCTATCTACATCAATATACAAGGATATTCAAAACATTCTAGCTACTTATATCCCACACATATTCTTCTTTTGAAAAGAATTCATATATGCATGCTCAAGGTATTGTGCCAAAATTACATATGTCCGCATTCAAAGTATTTTGCTACCAAAAATTACATACGTACATTCATTTCTTTGCTAAACTTATACACATGCATACTTGAAATATTCTTGCTACCCAAGCTCATATACATACATGTCTTTGCTAAATTTTTACACATGCATATTCAAAGAATCTTTGCTACAAAAGAAATTACATTTCATGCATATTCAAGTATCTTGTTACTCAAATTACATTTCAATTCAACAAGGTTTTTGGTGAGGTATCTCTTCGCTATCTACATGCAACATACACATATCTTGTGAGGTATTTTGCCACCTATTCTACATCTATATGTGCATGATGAACAACATTCTCAAACAACTAGGCAAACATCATGGTGCAGCCCCAAAAATCAGCCGCTGGCCTAAAGGGAAATCCCTATCACAATGCCTTCATTTTTATGCTTTCTTGCACTCAAAACCAAAGGCTTGGATTCCTAGGTCTAAGTCCTTAATTTGGGCACTTATTTTAACCTCTACATGTTGTCCCTATACACACAAATCAGCCCCACAATCCAAAGTTCACAAAACCATGCCCAAATGTCATTGAGGCATTTCACCGAGCACTTGGTGGGCGCACTTTTGGGTGCCAATAACAAGGGAATAGGGGCAATGTGGCTTGCCCCATTATTTCAGAACACAACCTAGGCCTAAGGCCATCCCCTACAACCCCTCAATTCAAAGAAACAAAGCACAAATTTGCCCCCAAATTGTCTCACGGAATTGGCCAAATTATAAACCATCCAAAGCATAAAAGGCATCAATGGAAAGCTAAAAACCAAAGGATAGTGCACTTACTTGTATGGAGTGACCAAAAACACTAAGAATGGAAGCAAAAGCGCAAAAATGGTGGCCTAGGGGTGAAAATCCGCAAATCCCGTGGGTGTTTGCATTTTTTGAATGAGGGGGGAGAGTTTTGGGTGGATAAAAACTCCCCCTCCCTCGTTTTTATGCTTCCAGGTGCAAGGGTGCTCGCCCAGGCGAGCTAACCTGTATTTTTTTTTTTTAGGAAGACACGGGTATGCGCTCTCTACGGGTCGGCGTTCGCTTACTTGAACCCCCTTTTGGGTAGATGAGGTATCCGATATTTACCTTAAAGATGCAACAGTAATAATTACTGGGAGTTTAAAGGATACTAGGTTGTCCCCCAGCTACGCTTCCCGCTTGTCCAATGTTGGGCATGAGATGATGATCTATCGATCGTGATCCTAGCCTCTACTTGCGTCCATCCCTAAGTACCTGAAAGTAGGAAACGACATCGCGCAACAAACTGTGGTCGCGTTACCGTTTTACCTTGATTGGTTTCTGCCTTTATACCCATCCCGACATTTGACCACTGCCTAAGACGATTCTACTCCTATCATAAGATAACAAAAATATGCATGCGTATGCGTATGCATGAGCATTTTCAAATGCAATAATCATTTTAGTGAAAGCTGATCAGGTTCAGTTTTAATTAAGCGCTTGGGGCATCCCACAGACTGAGCAAAAAGGCTCAGGTTATCAAATTCTAGACATAGTTTGAAACACAAAGTGAGGACCAGAACCTCAATTGCATATTCTCTTCTTTTAAAAGACTGTGATGAGAAATTACAGCGGACAGGAATCCCTAGGGGAAACCAAGAAGGATATACAAAAATAAAAGAACATGCAGCGACTTGCTCAATTGCCCCAGATCCTAAGCATAGTATCGCTTGACAATATCGGAGTTCACGGGCGAAGGTAGATCCTCGCCATCCATGTTGGTGAGCACCAGAGCCCCTCTGGAAAAATCCCTTTTTACAACGAAAGGCCCTTTGTAGTTCGGGGCCCACTTCCCTCGATTATCTTTAACAGCATGGGACATCTTTTTCAGCACAAGGTCCCCCTCATGGAACTTGCGCGAGCGCACCTTCTTGTCGAACGCGTTCTTCA
Source organism: Glycine max (assembly GCF_000004515.6). Taxonomy (NCBI): domain Eukaryota; kingdom Viridiplantae; phylum Streptophyta; class Magnoliopsida; order Fabales; family Fabaceae; genus Glycine; species Glycine max. Next base: position 39,215,907 of record NC_016089.4, on the reverse strand, counting down.
TCCTTTGTTGATATAGGCGCCCATGGCTCATGGCCGTCAAGCGCTTACCTTCAATAAGGTTGAGTTGGTCGTAGCATGTTTGAGCCCACTCTGATTCTTCTATGCTCGATTCCGCTAGTATCCTTTGGGAAGGAACCTCTACCTCAAACGGGAGTACGGTTCCATCCCATAAACAAAGGAGTACAGTGTTGCCCCAGTAGAAGTTCGTACCGAAGTTCGGTATCCATGCAGGGCAAAAGGCAACATCTCATGCCAATCTTTGTACGACACTGTCATCTTCTGAATAGTTTTCTTAATATTCTTATTGGCTGCTTCCACGGCTCCGTTCATCTTTGGTCGGTTGGGCGTGGAATTGTGATGCTGGATTTTGAAATCCACGCACATTTCCTGCATCATTTTGTTATTCAGATTGGTGCCATTGTCAGTAATGATCTTCCTAGAGAGTCCGTACCGACAAATCAGCTCTCTCTTTATAAATCTGACCACCACACTCCTCGTGACATTGGTGTAGGAAGCCGCTTTGACCCATTTGATGAAATAATCTATTTCCACGGGAATGAAGCGATGACCGTTCGAAGCCTTGGGTTCGATGGCCCCTATGACGTCTATCCCCTACATGGAAAAAGACCAAGGGGAAGACATGACATTCAGAGGATGTGGCGGAACATTGACATTGTCCACGAACGCTTGACATTTATGGCATTTCCTTACATGGGTGCAGCAATCGCTTTCCATGGTGAGCCAATAATAACCTGCTCTAAGGATCTTCCTGGCCATAGCATGCCCATTGGCGTGTATTCCAAACGAACCCTCGTGGACTTCCTCGATCATGTGGTTCGCCTCTTTGGCATCCACGCATCGCAGGAGAGTCATGTCATGATTTCTCTTGTATAGTATGCTTCCGCTCATGAACAAACCAGCCGCCAATCTCCTCAATGTCCTTTTGTCGTTGTCGGAAGCCTCCGGTGGGTACTCTTTGCTTTCAACGCATCGCTTGATATCGAAATACCAAGGCTTACCGTCCTGTTCCTCTTCCACCTAACAACAATGCGTGGGTCTGACACGACACCAGAACTCAATGTACGGTAGGTCCCCGTGCGATGTTAGTTGGAACATGGACACCAAAGTGGCAAGTGCATCCGCCATCTGGTGTTCCTCTCGTGGAACGTGATGGAAGGAGATCTCATCAAAGGAATCAACCAACTCCTTGATATAGGCTTGGTAGGGTATCAACTTGGGGTCTCTAGTTTCCCATTCCCCCCTCAGCTGGTGGATCACCAGTACTGAGTGCCCGTACACCTTGAGTAGCTAGACATTAGAGTCAATCGCCGCCTGGACCACCATGGCACATGCTTCAGACTCAGCCATATTGTTGGTGCAGTCAAACCCCAGCCTGGTTGTGAAAGGTATACATAGATTGTCTGGAGAGACCAATACTGTTCCAATGCCATGGCCTAGAACGTTTGAAGCTCCATCAAACCACACGGTCCACTTGTCCCGGTCCTCGTCTAGCTTTTCCTCAAACAAGGCCATGATGTCCTCATCCGGGAATTCGAGATGCATGGGCTAATAGTCGTTGAGAGGCTGCTGAGCCAAATAATCTTCCAAGGCGCTTACTTTTATCGCCTTTTCGGTGACGTAGACTATATCGAACTCGGATAGCAAAACTTGCCACCGGGCGATCCGCCCTGTGAGAGCAGGCTTCTCAAAAATGTACTTAACCAGGTCCATCTTGGATATCAACCAGGTGGTATGGCTCAGCATGTAGTGTCTTAGACGGTGGGACGCCTAGACTAAAGCACAACACGTTCTTTCGAGCAGGGAGTAGTTCATTTCACAGGCCGCGAACTTCTTGCTCAAGTAGTAGACAGTGCGCTCTCTCTTCCCGGACTCGTCATGTTGCCCCAGCATACATCCCATCGACTCGTCCAAAATCGTCATATACAAGATGAGAGGCCTTCCGAGTACCGGCGGCATAAGCACAGGAGGGTTCATGAGACACTGTTTGATCCTTCCAAATCCCTCTTGACAATCCTCATTCCAACGGACGGATTGGTTTTTGCGTAAGAGTTTGAACAACAACTCACAAATAGCGGTGAACTGTGATATGAATCTGGCAATATAATTCAAACGTCCCAGGAAACCTCGGACCTGCCTCTTGGTACAGGGTTTCAGCATCTCAAGGATGGCTTTCACCTTTTCGGGGTCCACCTCTATCCCTTTCTGGCTCACAATGAATCCTAGCAATTTCCCTGATTTGACCCCGAAGGTGCACTTAGCGGGGTTTAACCTCAATTGATATTTCCTAAGCCATTCGAACAACTTCCGCAAGTTGACAAGGTGATCCTCCTCGGTCTTAGACTTGGCAATTATGTCGCCACATAGACCTCGATTTCTCGGTGCATCATATTGTGGAGCAAAGCTACCATAGCCCGTTGATAAGTTGCCCCGGCGTTCTTAAGTCCAAAGGACATCACCTTATAACAGAACGTCCCCCACATGGTGACAAAGGTAGTCTTTTCCATATCCTCCGACGCTATTTTTATCTGATTGTAACTGGAGAACCCATCCATGAAGGAAAACAAAGCGAAATTGGCCGTATTATCCACGAGGATATCGATGTGCAGCAGAGAAAAATTGTCTTTGGGACTGGCTCGATTCAGGTCCCGATAATCCACACACATTCGCACCTTCCCATCCTTCTTAGGGACTGGTACAATGTTGGCAACTCATTCTGGGTACCGAGCAACAGCCAAAAAACCAGCGTCAAATTGTTTCTTTACCTCTTCTTTTATTTTCAAGGATGTCTCGGGCTTCATCTTCCTCAGTTTTTGTTTTACTGGGGAACACTCAGAATTTAGAGGTAATCTATGTTGTACGATGTCAGAACTCAAACAGGGCATATCTTGGTATGACCAAGCAAAGATGTCTTGGTAGTCTTTTAGCAGGGCTATCAATTCTTCACGGATGAGTGCGGTCATACCCATGCCTATCTTTACTTCCTTTTTCCCACTACCGGTTCCTAAGTCCACTAGATCTATCTCTTCTTGATGAGGCCCCATCTCTTGGTCCTCATGGGCGATTATCTTCTCCAACTCTGGGGGAAGTCCCACATCTTCGTCCTTTTCACCCTCCGTCTGATATATTTCTTGTTTGAAATCGATGGTTGGGTCCCAGGTATTAGTACCTTCGAGGGACTCGTCGTCGGATCTGGCGTTTTAAGCATGAAGAAATAAACATGCAAATGAATGAGAATGGGTAGAGACGCAAGAACAGATGAAGAAAGATCTTTATATTATAAATTCAGGAACAAAAGACATAAAGCCTTAACAAAAGGAAACTCTAAAGCCTAGGCCCAACCGTAGAGTTTAAAAGCCACAAAGGGTTACATTATGCTTGTCGCGTAAATGTCTAAGCGCTCCTCCACTCGCCAATTTCCTAGTCGGAAACCAAGAGGGCATGATCGTACCAAATCCGACCCATTCGGAGCGTCATCCTCACATATTGCAATGACTTGGCCTTCGTGTCCTAGACCCGCGCTTATAAAGCTCCTACTAATGTGGCAGGGCGGGCCCCCTTCGACTTTTCGTCCCAATTGCGAGCCTTGGCTTCCGTTCTTCCTTCCCGCAACACTTTTTCTTATGTCCGCCTGTGTGGGTTTATAGCCTAACCCAAACTTCCCACGGTTTCCTCTAGTGCTTATCAGGCTGGTTCTGCCGCCATTGTTCTTGCCTAAACCCATTCCGGACTCGTAACTATTCCCCAACATCACCCGGGCCACCATTACTGTCGTATCGGACAGGAAAGGTTGCCCAGAGCAGGAATCTACGAAGGCAATGCTTACTACCTCAAAAGACTGGAAGGCTGTTTCTAATGACTCCTTCGCGGCTTCCACATATGGCATAGAGGATGGGCAACTTACCAAGATGTCTTCCTCGCCCGACACAATAACCAAATGCCCTTCTACTACGAATTTCAATTTTTGGTGGAGTGTAGAGGGAATGACTCCCACCGAGTGAATCCACGGGCGTCCCAAAAGACAGTTTTAATATCCATTACTTGGAAGGTAACCTGACAGGTATGGGGCCCTATCTGTATAGGGAGGTCGATCTCCCCCCTAACCTCTCGGCCGGTGCCGTCGAAGGCACGGACCACCATGGAACTTGGCTTTAGATGGGAAGCATTAAACGGAAATTTCTCTAGTGTGCTTTTGGGCATTACATTTAAACTGGAACCATTATCGATAAGTACCTTGGCCACGACGTGATCCATGCATTTGACGGACACATGCAAAGCCCTGTTATGCCCTCTCCCCTCGGCAGGGATTTCTTCTTCGGTGAAGGCGAAATAGTTGTTGGCGGTGATGTTATTGACGAGTCCTCCAAAGCCTTCTACAGAGATATCTTGGGCCACATGAGCTTCGTTCAAGACCTTCACTAGCAAAGCCCGATGAGGCTCAGAGCTCATAAGTAGTTCCAAAAGAGAGACCCTGACCGGGGTTTTGTTGAGCTGCTCAATGACCTTGAACTCGCTTTGTTGAATAATGCGGAGGAACTCGCCTGCCTCCTCTAGTGATACTTCTTTCTTGCCACAGCCATCCCTTTTCTCCGGAAGACCTTTCACTGGAATATCCTCGTTCGGAATGAGGGTTGTTTTGTCATTTTGTTCTTCCACCATCTTTTCCTTCCCTTTAACATTTGCGGGTTGTGTCAGCAGGTCGGGGGGTGCAAACACGTGACCACTGCGGGTCATGCCGCTCAGCCCCGTGATATTGGTTACCTTGGCTGACAACGAGCTGAGGTCGTTGGCCTCTTCCTTCCTTTCACTTGGAGGTGCATACCTCCACGGGACTGCATGGCTGTTTCAGTATGGAAACGGAACAGGTTTAACTACCAAGGGGTATCGGGGCTTTTGGGGAGCTGCATCTTTGGTGAAATACATCACCAAAGGCTTAGGTCTTCCAAAACTTCTCTCATCTGCGGACTATATACATATATGTTTCTCTTCCCTCCCCTCATCGCCGACTTCCAGTCAGCCTTGATCTATCATCTGTTGCAACAGGTCCTCCACTACTAAACATGTTTCCATGTTATGTAGCTCGTCGGGACGCATCAAATAAGAATCCTCTCCGTGCCCAACGTGGGAATTACGCCCCCCTTTTATAGGGCCTCGTAGATAAACCTTCTGGGGGTCGTCACATTCTTCAAAGGCTTGGACCTACGCGGCCTACCCGACTCGACGGCATTAACTGCTCCCCCTCCATGATTGGCGAGCGGGTTCGTTTTCACATTGGGCTGGTCCTCTTGAAACGTCAGCCATCCAGCGTCTATCAAATGTTGGACCTTGTATTTAAGGGCCAGGCATTTTTCGGTGGAGTGGCCCGGGGTTTTCCCATGGTACGCGCAAGTTGCGTCAGGGTCATACCACTTTGGGAAAGGAGGTTGGTAGATCTTCCCAGGAGATATCACGACCATCTGGTTGGCGATGAGGGACGGCAAGAGGTCTTCATACGTCATTGGGATCGGGGTGAATTCTGGAATTGGCCTCGGGGGAAAGTTCCTCATCGCGTTGGAACCGGCGCCAAAGTGGGCATTGCCGGCCGGGCGAGTCGTGGTTGGAGACGGAGCTTGGGGGGCCTCCCACTGGATGGGGGCGGGCACTCTAGGCTGTACGGGTGCTAAATTGGAAGAGTTCCCAACACGAGCTGAGAAGCTCGGGTGATGTTGCGCGTACTGACGGGTACCATGAGAGGTCTGCGGTGGCTTGACCAATGCAGGCGCCGAAGTGACGGCATGGGATCTCCTTCCTTCCTTTTTGTCTCAGTTGCTCCGATCCTCCTAGCATTGGTACTTGTAGAGGAGACGTAATCGAACTTCCCTCTCTTCAAACCTATTTCGATTCTCTCCTTGGCAAATACCAAGTCCGCGAAGCTGAAGGGCATATAGCCTACCAACTTCTCATAGTAAAACACCGGTAAGGTGTCTACCATCATGGTAATTATCTCCCTTTCGACCATGGGAGGGGCCACTTGTGCTGCCAGGTCTCTCCACCACTGTGCGTACTCTTTAAAGGTCTCACTTTCCTTCTTAACCATGTTCTGCAACTGAGTGCGATCAGGAGCCATATCGGAATTGTACTGATATTGCCTAAGGAAGGCACTAATCAGATCCTTTCAAGTACGGATGCGAGAAGCTTCCAGATTAGTGTACCAAATAACCGCGGCTCCAGTCAAGCTATCTTGGAAAAAGTGCATTAACAAATTTTCATCCCTAGAATGCGCCCCCATCTTGCGACAATACATCTTGAGATGGTTCTTAGGACAAGTCATCCCTTTGTACTTGTCAAAATCAGGTACCTTGAATTTTGGGGGGATGACGACGTCCGGTACCAAGCAAAGATCCGTCATGTCCGTGAACGGATAGTCACCAAAGCCTTCAACAGCTCTCAATCTCTCCTCGATGAGATCGGGTTTCCTTCTTTCTTCCACCGCCGGGGGTGGTCCTTCTGTGGACAAGAATATTGGTTGTGTTGTGAGGTTATGCTGAGGCAATGTGTTGGGCACCAGCCCCTCGACGGGGATCGGGGGGGTAGAAATCGACATCCCCTTGGGCATACTCTCGATGATCCTCGTGAACCTCATCGGGCTATCGAGGAGGCTCCTCTTCAAGGATGGGGGAAGGGACATGACCCGCGTCATCATGCATGACTGGTGGCGTGTAATTAGGTGGTAATCCATAAGGGTAAGCCACCCGGTTGTATCCCAAATGGGGGTTATTGGTGTGCCCTAATGTGCTCCTTTCTCGTCCTAGCGCGTTTGGGAGAAGATGGTGCGCGGTAGCTGGGAGAGTTGGGTCTGCTTCGGCAGACGAACTAACAGTGGCAGCGATGACCACGTTATTCTCCATGAGTAGTCTCATTCCTAACATGGCCTCCATCATGGAAGCCATTTGCTCTTTCAAAGCTGACATGTCGACTTTCATCTGTTCCTGTGTCTCCTCTTGGTCACCCATCGTCCTAGATTTGGATCTGGTGCGATAGAGATGCCTTGGACGCGTTTAGTTATGGTGTTTTTCCTAAAAAACCAAACGTGAGGAGTAGGTAAAGAAAAATGAATGCATGATAAAGATAAAATGCGGGTGTGATTCGATTCACACTGATCTTTGGAATAAAAACATGGGATAAACTCATTTTATTCAGAAAGTTATAACTAGTCAAGATCTAAGTGATAGCGGTTGCTAATTATATGGGCCATTAAGTCTATCATATGCTAACAATAGCTGAGAAGTCCGTGGATCTCCTCGGGGGCGAAGTAGGTGTCTGCCATTGCTTTGGCCTTGGCTAGCAATCGAGGAAGCTCTTGACTCCTGTTCAAGGTAAGAGCAAATCGGTCCATCCACATTGTTGCCTCTTGATGTAACGCGTCGATCACCCTTCCTCTAGCCTCCTTTTCCCGCGTATACTTGGGCATACTCGTCCGCCACTTTATGCTCGTGGGTCGTGGCTAGATTCAGTTCTTCTTGGTACTTGCTGACGATGGCTAGCATGTTGGTCTCTGTCTTGCATAAACGTTGAGACAAGTTTCTTTTGGACCTTGAGCAAGCAGCTAACTCCTCTTTTAAGACCATGCTATGTGCTCGTGATTGGTCTCTTTCTTCCCTTCGAAGCTTGAGCTCACTGTTGCTGCCCCACAAAGCTCCACAGAATTTGTCTTGGCCATGCTCTTCCTTGCGAGCCCTCTTGGTTTCTTGTTCAAGGGCTCTTGCGGTAGCTGCATTTTCATCTCGTAACTCAACACACTCTTTCCGAACGTCTGTAGCGACCAAGTTGAATTTTTCTTTGGCAAGTTTTGTTTTTCCTAGTTTGGTGTTTAGAGCTTGGACTTCTTCATCCTTTTCTGGAGCTTCGAAGTTCTCCTCATTGATAATTTTCAACTTGGAGAGCCAATCTAACCCTCGTGTACGAACTTTCAGTCGTTCATGATAACCACCGATGATGTCATTACAGATGCCCCTAAGTTCTTTATCTTTCCTTAACGAGTCTTCCCATGCCTTATGGACTCTTTGTATAACCTTGAAACTTTGTGCGCCGAAATCTCTCACAAGGAAAGGAGACAGGCTTTCTTCTGTCGGTGCTCCCCTCATGGGGTACCCTAACTGTCTTATAGCAAGTGCGAGATTGTAGTTAATGCAACCCCTCGTTCCTATTAACGGGATGTTTGGGTAGTCCCCACATAAGAAGAGAACTCCCTCATTTCCTTCCTTCCATCGAGGAAACCAGTTGATTGTTCTGCCTCCTATCCCAACCAAGTGTTGGTCCCAATCTACTCTTCTCTTTTTGACACATGAGCGATGGCTTCGGAGCGGACATGAATGCCTTATGTCTTGTTGGAATAGGTGTGAAACCAACCACACACAAAGAGCGGGTAAACAGCAGATGATTCGTGCGCTACTCTTCTCGCACCTTCGGTCAAATGTATCAAATAAGTCCGCCAAGATCGCTACTACTGGGCTTTCTTTGCTATGGTGATATGCAAGGAAAGCATCAATTGTGGCTAGGTCCACCAAACCATCCATGTTTGGAAAGAGGACAACCCCAAAGATTAGCAATGCTAATACATCCATAAATGGCACCCACTCCTCTTGATTCGCCATATCCCTTGCCTTTCCTTCTAAGTACTTCCGTGGTAGGCCCACTACGCCATTTCGAGTTTGCTTTACATGATCCAACTCTCTTGCTGAAGCCCTAACCACAACTGCAATCTTGCTCAAGGAGGAAGAAACCCGGAGAAAAGATACGGTTTCCTTCCCCCAAGAGGACATCCTAGAATCTCCTCAAATTCTTCAACAGTCGGTACTAATTGGAAGTCTCCAAACGTGAAGCATCTCAAAGGCTGGTCATAGTATTGGGTGAGTGATACAACGGCTTCCATGGATATCTCTGCTATGGTCAAATCTAAAATCTTTCCGTACGCCTTGCGGAAGGCTTGCATTTGGAGAGGTCCTATCAACCGCCCCAACTCCTTAATGCTGGTGATATCTAGGCCCTTAATCTTGACTTGATAAAACCTTTTTCCAGTTTGATTTGTTCCCATGTTTTACTAAAGTGAAAAAAAAAACCCAGTGCGAATCAAAACTCCTACATCTATCATGGGTGGAAAGGATGAATGCATGAAGAAATGCATATGACACATATGCAATTTATGAATACGGGAGCCCGGGAAATTGTCCCCTTCTTAGATACAACGTCTTAGGGTAACACGGTGCCCAACGTATGTATTTAAGAAGGTGACGCGGAGCTTCCGTTGGTTTTCCAAAGAGAGGGGATCAAGATGAAACCCGTGCATGATGCATATATGAAAGGCACAACACTATAATCAAAGGGGTACACGACATTTGACTACATTCATGGTAGTGTAAAAATGGCACGCAACGTGTTTGCTCCGTGCCCCTATTTTAGGGACCTATATGGGAGGGATCTAAAAGGGTATTTAGTGATTATTCCCAAGGTGGTCATATCTCTCTTGATGGTCTCTAGAGGTATCATCCCCTTCGAAGAACATATTGCAGCAGTAGGGACTACTAGCAACAATATGTTATCAAAGAGAAAAACTCTAGATGAGGGTTCACTGTAATCAAGCAAGTCGGAGACCTAGCATGATCACAGATTCACCTCCACTCCTTATGTTCCCACGAACCCGGGTATAGGGCCCTTTTTTTTTTCAACTCACCATGTATGCAAATAGTGTTGGTGTTTGTGTGCATCAAATGAATAAATATTTACCTCATGCATACATTTTAAAACACACTAAAAGCATCAAAAGAGTTTATATACACAAGAACATAAGAAAGAAAAAGAAAAGACAAAGAACAAGAACAAAAGGGAAGTCATAGTAAAGAAAGCACACTGATTGATTGCCCTAACTCTCTAACAATAGTCCCCAGTGGAGTCGCCAACTGTCGAAACCTACCCTTCGGCGGGAGGGCGACGCGAGGCTCACGGGTGCGTCTTCCAAGAAAGGAATACGCGTGGAGTCGCCACCAACGTTTATTTGAGGAAAATGTTAGGAAAACCGGAAAAGACGTGGTCTATGAACTTTAAGTGTGAAAGGTTTGGGAGTTGTATTTACGCACGGGGAAGATATTAGCACCCCACACACTCATCACAAAGGATGACAACTTTTAATCAAGTGTGCAAATATGACTTCAAATTATTTTATTTTCCTTTTCTTACATTTTTATGTCTTTTTACACCTCTTTATATTTTTATCTTTTTGTGGTCGACAAGGGTGTTGCCCTTGCTCCTACATATTCCTCAATTGTGATAAGGAAATCAGACCTACGTAGTTCTTTGAGAATTAAGCATTGGTTAAATTGTTTTTTTTTTTGCAAGATATATTTTTATTGAATGAAAGGTAATTTAAGGCGTTGGACCATTAAACAATCTTTCGATTCTTTTGAAAGGAGAGAAAACATTAAGGCATTGGACCATTAATGATCTCTTGTTCTTTTTTTTTTGAAAGAGGTGACAAAGCTATGTGTTGGTTTTTAGGCTTTTTAAATCCACGTCTAACCAATAGAAGCGAAAAAGACCATTTCAAGACGTTGGACCTTAAAAATGGCTTTTTAGGTGATGACAAAAGTTTGATTTATGAATTGATTTTAGCCTTAGTTTCACTTTGGTTATTAGTCAATTCGATTAAGAAAGAAAAATCCAAAAGAAAAACTTCCGATTGATTTTTTTATTATTTTATTAAAATATATATTTTTTATTATTATATTATTATTTCGCCTCTTTTTTTGGTTTTAAATGTGGTTATGGTATGACCGAACGGTCGGATTTTATTCTAACAAAAATTAAAAGATGTTACAATTCAAATGATCGGTGGAAATTTATTTTATTTTTTGATTTAGGCGAGAAAATGACTTAAATAAATTACTAAAGCACGTCAAAAAGGGGTACGGAAAGTAAATGAAATAAAAATAAAAGCACGCGAAACAAGTGGGGACCACTAAGGGTACATAGAATGAATTGAAAAGTTCGATTTCGGGAACTTACCAGTTGAAGACCGAAGAACGACGAAGAACGAACGAAGAACGATGAAGAACGGTGGAAAATTTTCGCGAAATCACCCACGGAAACGTCTCAGAAGCGTTACGGAAGCGCCTTGGCTTGGATTTTCTTCACAGACACAATTTTTCTCACTAATTTTAAGTGATTCTCAGATACCAAGAGGGTTGAACATTTTTGTTCTTCCCTCCTTCCCCTATTTATAAGGGAAAAGAGGGAGGTGGTTGCCACCCAGCTCGCTAGGGCGAGCTCAACTCGCCCAGGCGAGCTAGGTTACTTCCACCAGAAGGCACTGCCTTTTGGAAGATCTTGGAAGGCCCAAGTGGGCCTAATTTCTATTTGTACCCCCTGTTTACTAAATACAACCCCTGCCTTTTTTTTGCTGATTCTTTTTCTGTAACGTTACGGAACTTTACGAATTATGTAACAATACTTGTTTTCTTTCCGTAATGTCACGAAACCTTATGGATTACACAATCATCCCTTCTTTGGCTTCCTAAATGTTACGGAACTTTACGAATTGCGCCTTAACACGTTCTTTCAACTCCCGGCATGTCGCGGAACTTCACGAATTGCCTAACGATGGGCATCAAGTACCTCAAAGTGATTAAGCGAGGGTCGCATCCCAACAAACAGATGATCCCCGGATGAAATTAGGGTATGACAACTAGCAGCCATATTTTCTACCATCTTCATAGATTTTTCAGGGGTCTTCAATTTAATTTTCCCTCTAGTAGAAGCATCTAATAATTGCTTGGACTGTGGCCTCAACCCATCTATAAAAATGTTTAGCTAAATTGGCTCGGAGAATCCATGAGTTAGTGTTTTCTGCAGCATGCTACGGAATCTCTCAAGCGCATCACTCAGGGCTTCATCTAGGAATTGATGGAATGAATAGATAGTTGCATTACCTTCAGCTTTCTTGGACTCAGGAAAACACTTCTTCAAAAACTTCTTTGCAACCTCCTCCCAAGTCTTCAAACTGTTTCCCTTAAAAGAGTGCAGCCACCTCTTAGCTTCTCCAGCCAAGGAAAATGAAATCAAGCTAAGCCTTATTGCATCTTCTGGCACACCATCAATTTTCACTGTGTTGCAAATTTCAATATAAGTAGCCAAGTGTGTGTAAGGGTCTTCGTTTGGCAATCCATGAAACAAATTTCCTTGAATCAGCTGAATCAAGGAATGAGGATATGTGATATTATGGGCTAGCACTTCTGGCCACGCTATGCTTGTAAAAAATTGTGGCACGGTTGAGCTAGAATAATCTTCAAGAGTAACCCTTCGTGGTTGATCTTCAGCCATGATTGGGGCTTCGGATGAACCTACTTCAGATTCTCTTAACTCTGGAAAGACTGGAGATGATTCAGATGATTGAGCTTCCTCCAAACTTGGTTGTGTTGTTTGTTCTTAAAAAATTCCTCTCATTCTCTCCGCATTATTTCTCCTGCAAGTGGCTTCTTTTTCCAAATCTAGTGGAACTAAATTCCTTACTGAAGAGTTACATCGCATACAAGGAGCACTAAACATAAAAGCAGTCAACCAAATCAAGAGGAAAAATAAATTCTAACTAACTATACACAAAGAAATCAATCAAAGAATAAAGGATAAATGTCTACAAACTGAATTGTACTTTTTAAATGGAAAGAAGTTCCCCGGCAACAGCGCCAAAAACTTGTTCGCTCTTCCGCGATGCTAATCAGCAAGTGTACTGAGTCGCACAAGTAATATAAAACGGTAAAAACCGAGTATTGAATCACAGGGAACTTGTTTCATTCAGAAAATATATGTTCAATGAACAAACTTTTGTTTGAAGCAAGTAAATATTAAATGGGATTTTTATATGAAAATCTAATTAACTACAAACTAAAATGTCTAGAAGTTGAGAAGTAAAAACATTCAAGTAAAAAGCGTTGGGTCATTCTACTAAACTTACTTTGATGTTGCGAAAGGTTTTTCTCTATTTAACGGTGTTTTAGTGTTCTTATGCTGAAAAATTACCCAAACCAAGATCCCTCAAGTGAATGGGCCTAACTCTATTTAAACCTCGTCCTTGATCCCTCAACAAACTTAGTTTAAATGAGTTGCATTAAGATTATACCATAATAAAGACTAAATCACTGCACTCCATTCCTAGACATACAGTTTTCTAGGTTGCTCTATCAAGTTCTAAGGCTTTAAAGCATTTCCCAATGTTAAAAATCCTAACTATACATACAAATGGGTGATCAAGCCACAAGCATGCAAAAATAAGCATAGATAGAAGCAATGAACACATAAGAACATCATTAAATAGATAGAGAAAGAGTATTACATCAAAGGTTCAGCAGAACTCCCCAACAAGAGATTTACCCTTCCATTACAAGCAATGAACTTTTCAGCACAAAGTACAGATTTTTAGGGAAGAAAATGGTTGAGAATGGTTGAGGATGTCTCATTCAACCTTTAAAACCCTAATCTCACCCCTCTAACCTAGACTCTCTTGGAGGCTGGTGGTTTGTCGCTCTAACTTCTTCTTTTGCTCTATTTTTTGACTCCCCCTTTTATTTTATGCTAACTTTAGTGTTTTAAAGGCTCCTTGACGTTTTAGATTCTGAAGGCTCGCTTAGCGAGATTGGCTCGCTAAGCGCGAGTTAGTGAAATTTGGCTTAGCAAGTTGGGCGTGTTAAGCGCGAGAAGGGACAAACGTCTCGCTGGGCGAGCACATCTCTGACCGATCCTCTTCTAGGTTTCCTATCACACTAAGCGAGCTGTGTGCCTCGCTTAGCGGATGTCACTCGCTAAGCGCATATAGCTCACTTAGCGAGACACCAGCTGCTTGAACCGCCTTCTTCTTTTAGCCTGAAACTGAAGTTGATTCACATTAATTCACAAAATTGAGAGTATCTACTGATTAAAATCAAACTAAACATGAAAATATGTACAATTCCTACAAAAAGAACCATAAATTGGGGGAAAGATGCTAATTTCATGCGACTATTAAATACAAAAGTTAGTCGTAAATAACGACTAACATGGAACAAGTTTAATGCTTGTCATGTCTCTAAATGTCCAAATAACCCTAATAAAGAAGCAATCAAGAGGTAAAAACACAAGTTCATCCTCCACTAATGACGAGATTATTAGCTCTCCTTCATACAACAAGTTTGACCAAGATTTGTGTGAAATGGAAATGGTAAAGTTGTTTGTTAAAGCTGAACTTCTTTTTTGATTGGTAGAGCATCTTGTTGGATCAAGTGGCCTCGGAATAATTAAGAAGGGGGGGTTGAAATAATTATTAATGTACCTTGAGTAATTAAAACTTATTCTTCTTAATGTTACTAGATTCAATTAGGCTTTACTACTAAGTTATGTAACTTAAACAAAAGTAAAGCGTAAAAGTAAAGTGCACTGCAGAAATTAAAAAGTGTAGGGAAGAAGAAGACAAATACAAGAATTTTATACTGGTTCGGCCACAACCCGTGCCTACGTCTAGTCCCCAAGCAACCACCGGTTCTTGAGATTTCTTTTCAACCTTGTAAAATCCTTTACAAGCAAAGATCCACAAGGGATGCACCCTCCCTTGTTCTCTTTGAACAACCAAGTGGATGTACCCTCCACTTGAACTGATCCACAAGAGATGTACCCTCTCTTGTTCTCATTTACAACAACCCAAGTAGATGTACCCTCTACTTGTACCACACAGGATGTACCCTCCAATGTGTTAAGACAAAGAATTCTTAGGCGGTTAGTCCTTTGAATCTTTGTAAGGGGAAACAAAAGATATCTCAAGCGGTTAGTCCTTTGAAATCTTTTATTTAAAGGGAAAGGGAAGAATTAAAAGAATTCTCAAACTGTGTCCTTTTGAATTCTCTTGAAAAGGGAGAAGGGAGACACAAAAGAATTTAAGCGGTTAGTCATTCGTTCTTTTGGAAAAGGGAGAAGAGAGACACAAAGAATTCAGGTGATTAGTCCTTGTTGAATTCTTTTTGGCAAAGAGAGAAGAAAATGAAAAGATATAACACACTTTTGTTTTCTGTAGAAGAACAAGGTTAGGAAAACAGAAAACTTAGAAAGCTTTTTGGCAAAGGAAGAAGAAGAAGAAAGATGAGTAGGAAAGGTTTCAAGATTTCTCAAAAGTTGTTCAAAGAAGTTCAAAAAGTTCTTTGAATGCAAGTCAAAGTCTTGCTTTTATAGACTCTTCATGTTTGGTCAAGAAAACCATTGGAAGAGTTATAACCTTGAGAAAATCATGTCAAGAGTTACATCTCTTGACTTTTTATTCAAAATTTGTCACTGGTAATCGATTACCATAATCATGTAATCGATTACACAATGCCTTTTATGAAAAGATGTGACTCTTCACACTTGAATTTGAATTTCAACATTCAGATACACTGGTAATCGATTACCAATATATTGTAATCGATTACACCATTTAAAAATCATTTGGAACGTTGCAAATTCAGTTAAAAGCTTTTGAAATCAAACTTTATCACTGGTAATCGATTACAGGAAACTGGTAATCGATTACCAAAGAGTAAACACTTTGGTAACTTAGAAAATTTTGAGAAAACTCATTTGAAAAACAAAAATGTGTTATGTTTGGTTTTTGAAAAATCCTTTTCAATACTTCCCTTGTGAAGTCTTCTTGATTTCTTCTCTTGAGTCTTGATTCTTCTTGATTTCTTGAGTCTTGAATCTTGAAACTTGAAGCTTGATTCTTGAATCTTTGGATTTTGCTTGACTTTTGATTCTTTGGCATCATCAAAATAACCTTGGAAGGCATTGCTTCCACACATCCAGCTTTTAGGAGGTATTCATATACTTGAAAGACAAATTTAATATTTGGTCACGTTATACCTTATCTCGTAAAATTGTAATACTATGGAATACAATGAGGGAAAAGTTGAAGTATTTTTTTTCGCAACATTGTCAAAAAGTTTGTCTTACTATTGATGCCTGGACATCACCTCAAAATGTAAGCTACATGTGTTTGATAGCTCACTTCATAGATAACAATTGAAGTTGCACAAAAATATTTTGAATTTTCGCCAGGTAAGAGGCCATGGAAAAATTTGTTGAGTCGTGTTTGAATGAATGGAATCACATTCTAAGCTTGAATGTTGATAATGCTTCATCAAATGACACAGGAATTCAACTCTTAAAGAAAAGGCTATTATGTTGGGATAACTTAGTTTTGAAAGGAGAACATATTCATATGCGTTGATGTGCGCATATCTTGAACTTGATTGTGAATAGTGGGCTAAAAGAGATTGACAACTCTATTTTAAGAATTCATGTTGCAGTGAAATATATAAGATCATCTCCTTCTAGACTTACGAGCTTCAAAGAATACGTTGAAAGACAAAACATTGAATATAAGGGTCATATTTGCTTGGATGTTGAAACAAGGTGGAATTCCACCTATTTGATGTTAGATATTGCTTTGAAGCATAGGAAGGCATTTGAGGAGTTTGAGTTTCATGATTGAAAATATGCTAATAAGTTAGGAAAAGGGATAGATTTGCCTTCCTATGAAGATTAGGAATATGTTGAGGTTATTCTACCCTTCTTGAGCATTTTCTATGAAGCCACTTTGTGCATCTCAGGTATCTCTTATGTTACTAGTAACATTTACATGTTAGAGGTGGTAGGTATTTGGCATAGGATTAACGATTTGCTTAACTACAACATTAAAGATATCGCTACACATAAGATGGCTAAAAATATGGAAGAAAACTATCAAAAATATTAGGGTGATCCTAACAAGTTGAACATGTTGTTGCTAATTGTTATTGTGTTAGATCCGAGGTCTAAATTAAAATATGTGAATTGGGCAATTGATCAACTTTTTGATGTGGACAAGGCGAATGGGTCTAAGTCAAGACTAAAGTCTTCTTTGAAATCATTGTTTAATGAATATGATGGTCATAAAGGGGGGACTCAAGATGACACACAACAAGCACATGTAAATGTACCTAGTTACACGAAAGATCCATATGGTTGGAATCTATTTTTGCAAACATCAGGGCTAACCTCATCAAACAAATTTAAGCTTCAAAAGTATTTAGATGAAGGGATTGATACAAGCGTAAATCTCAATATTCTTGAGATTTCCAATCCTTTCAAACATAGTATGAGAACTATTAGCTATACTTGTTTCAACAATAGCATATGAGTCTGCTTTTAGCACTGGTGGAAGGGTGCTTGATCTGTTTCGTAGTTCTCTATCACATGAAAAGGTGGAGGCCCTTATCTGTACACAAGATTAGCTCAAAGATACATATTCAGCACCATTGTTAGACTTCGATTTGGAAGAGCTTCAAACTTTTGACAAAGGTATATTGTTTTCAAATTTTGTAGTAATATAATAATTAAAATATTTATTGAGTAACAAAAAGTTTTTTGTTTTTTTATAGAGTTGGTTTCTCAACAAGATGTTGTTGGTTCAACTACTATTTCTCTTGAAGAGTAGTGTTTGAGATTAATACTAATTCATACACTTTACAACTGGTAAGGTACTTTAATGTTACACTTTGTATGCGAAATTTGTTTTGTTTTGTTTTGGATTTTTATGTATAAAGTGTTGATTTTGGTTTTGGGCATAGGTAGCATTGAGGTTGGTGAAAGGCAGGCATTTTGTTGTTGGCTACATAGGATACATATGAGTGAAACCGATGGGCCATTGGATGGATAAATGGATGGACTCTTGGATTTCGATGTTGCTTTTAGAATTTCAGAAATATAGTTTCAATATTTTTTATAGAATAATACTCTGAACAATGGGGATTACATGGATGAATTGTTTCAAATCGCATTTGGTTTGATTTACTACTTTAAGGATAGTAGTTGTTATTGTGCTTTAGCCTTCAGAATTTGAATTGTTTGTTGTTTTGAGAGTTTATATTACATTTTATTTTAGTAACTTGAGTATGATTATGATAGAACTTGGTCAAGTTCAAGTGTATGATTTATTTTTATCAAGTTAAAGTGAACAAGTGTTAAGTTTTCACTTTTTAGCATTTAATTACTAAAATTTGTAAAAAAAAAAATCTTATAACATTTAAGTGGATGTAAATTGGATATGACCAAATTCATATCCACTTAAATGGATTAGATTTTGAATCCATATTGTTTTTTTTTTAAATATGAATATAGATTTAAGATCCAATCCATTTAAGTAGATATGAATTGGATATGGATTAGATTCTTAAAAATCCAATCCATGCCCGGCCTAATGTTTAGCAAGCTTTCCTAATTTATTAATATTATCCTAGTCAACATTTTGAGAATTGCAAACCCAAAAAAGCAGGCTAAAAGTTGGAATTCAAGACATACTACTTAGTGAGATCACAATGTGCTCTAGGTGCATGACAACACTTTGTTGGAAATGGAAATGTTGAAGGCAATTCCAAAGCTAATATTTATTCATTAAAATAATTGGGAAAGTTTTAAGTCTTGGCTTTCAAGCTATGCAGACTTTGAAAAACTAATTGGTGTTGGGGGACGAAATTAAAGAAAGTACCAAAAAGGTAACTAATTTGACTAGGGTGGTTGAACTTTATTCTACCTTGCCCTGTGAATGAAATTGTTGCTACTTGCTACTGAATAAAATCATAGAAAGAATAGCTAAACTATTATGTGTTTATGCTGCATTGGAAAATGAAAATGAATTTGAAGGGAAGCATTAATTTACCAAAAGGATAAAGAAAGTGAAAGGCAATTTAATATTATTTTTGTTGTTGTAAAGGACAATTCTTCCTTATCTCAATTCTCAAAGTCAATCCAAGTGAAGAGTGTTAGCTACATCATGTGTCCTTAAGCCACAAAAATTGGTGACTATGAAACTATCCTATTAGTGTTGCATAAAATATTTTCTTGGGGAACAAATCTTGATAGTTTAGACATAAAGCCAAACATGCAATTAAATTAACATTTGTGTGAAAATAGACACTATAGACATGGCCTACCATGTATTGTCATTTTTTCACTATAGACATTAACAAGGTGCTAAAGAAAAACCCAAAAGATAATGTACTAAACATTATCTTTTGATCACATGACAAAGCAGAGAAAAAAGGAAAGAGGAATCACATAAGGACCAGTTTCTAGGTTGTAGTGATGAGATACATTTTTTATTGCATATGCCAACTAGTGCACCAATCTTGTAGATTGTAAGTGATATAAAGCTCTATCTCATAGCACCAATTGCACACAACACCAATTGCATTTAGAAAAACATAGCCATAGCCATTTAACCAATTGATATCTCATTTATTTAAATCAAAGTCACCTAGAAACATCTTTTATTTCATAAACATAAACCTATAGATATCAATAACAAACAGGGGAAGTAGAAATGTAAAAAGTGAAAGCATAACATAAGACATTAGATCCTACTCTACAACAAAGGCATAATATGTACAAAAAAAGTGAAGTCAATCACCTTTGATTGAATATTCCATTGAAGAAATTGAAGCATAAATGCTGGGATTTTTGTGAGGACCACAAATGAAATTTAGACTGATTAATTTATGACCACAAGTTTAGGAAAGCATTTTCAAAAACATTAGAAATTGAAAACTCAAGCAAAAATGTTATAGGTCATACAATTAGTTTGAGCATTATCCTTATTCTTTTACATCCTCATATACACTAGCTCTGAGTTTGACCAATCTTAGGATAGTCACAAATTGCATATCAGTAATGAAATCAAATAAATAAAAATCCAAATTCAACATAGTTTGGTGGAAATACAACCTATAAACCCTAGATTATAGACATGAAACACAAATTAATTAAACCAAGCAGTAAAAACAAGATTGATACACACATGAACAAGAACAAAACCCTACATTACATAGATGAAAGAGCGAGAAAGACTAACCAGGATGAACCTTCGAGAGAGAGACCGAGAACTCTCTGAGTCAAAGAGAGAGAGAGAGAGAGAGAGAGAGAAAGGAAGGAACAAGAGACTGAGAATGTGAGCGTGCGTTGCCACGAGAGTGTGCATGTGTGTCGAGAGAAGCAAAGCCAACGAGCGAGTCTGCATAAAGAATTTCAAATTCTATAATTTTTTAAGGAATTTGAAATACTAAGATTTAAGTTAATTAAAATACCATAATAAAATATTTAAATTTAAAATTCTTTATCCAAATGCCTTATTTTACTAAGAAACAACTAAAATCCTTTAAAAATTTGAATTATCCTATTAAATTTCTCTTTCCTAACACATGGTTAGAGTTAGAACTTCCTTCCCCACCTCCATTTATCATAAGTTCCAAAGCTTGTGAATAGTAGAACAAAAGTATAAAAGCTCTCTTTCACGAATAGAGATCCACGGAGACGGGAGAGATAATAAGAAGTGTATTTTGAGGGTGTTTTTGGAAGAAAATTAAAAAATGGGAGTGCCTTAATAAGAAAGAGAAGTGGAAATAACACAAGGCAACTTTTAATCAGTTAGGAGTGAATATGACAAGTACCTATTTATTTATTTTCCTGACAACTGGTAAAAGGGCACTGCTATGTGCACCCAACATCACATTTTTTTCTTAAAAGTCGTATGAGATAATCCGTGGGCCTCATATTTTTTTGAAAAATATCTGTGAGAAATTAATTTAAAATTAATGGTCCAAGCAAGAATCAAACCTGTGACTTTCAGATTTATAATACAACACTCTAACCAACTGAGCTAATGAGCCAATTACATTATAAAATAAATAATGTTGCTATACATAACACTAAAATTTCTAATGTATATTTAATGCGCATGTAAATTTAAATAATAAATTTTGTGACAATTAATTTTGATATAATTCATACGAATTATTTAATCTGTATATTTTTTTTATAAATAAAAAATATTTACTATTACAAAATTTAATATATATTAAATTTTGTAATAATAAAAGCATTTTAATGCGCAAATGAGTAATTTAACATATTAATAATTAAAAAAATAAAAATTTAAAGAATTAAAAAAAACCAGAAAATCAATACGGATGAAGTTCATCCGTATAAACCGTACAAATCAACTTCATCCATATGCTTTATACGGATGAACTTCATACTTACGGATCAACTTCATCCGTATAATTCATACGGATGAATTTCATACTTACGGATCAACTTCATCCGTATAATTCATACGGATTAAGTTGATTCGTATGTGAAAAATCTGCTTAGGAATCACCACTTAGCCTGAAAAAATAACTTAAAAAGGAACAACAAACCAAGGACATTTTGGGCATTAAAAAAAATGCTAGGTGCACCAGTAATACTGCTGGGTGCACCTAGCAACACCCCTTCGTAAATCTTCACCGTCGCAGCTTAGGGTTTATAAGCGACGCCTTCCCTACTGTTAAACAATTCTCTTTCTCTTTCTCTGTTCTGAAACCACTCTCGCGTCGTTACCATGGTTCGCTCTTCAGCTTCGATTTCGCATTCCTTTGGTTTAACCTTCTTAAACATTTGTTCTTGTTTTTTTCTTTGGTTCTTATGTTGTTGTTGTCGTGTGTCGTGTAATTGTAGCCGCAAGGGGATTACATAGAACGCCACAGAAGAGACTATGGCTACCGTCTCGATCACTTCGAGCGTAAGCGCAAGAAAGAGGCACGTCAAGTTCACAAGCGCTCTGCAATTGCCCAGAAGGTTTAAATCAAAATTTTAAATTTTAATTGTTTTTTTAACATAGTTTTATTGCAATAATTCTAATTATTGGATTTTTGTTAATTTGAATGGAATAGGCTCTGGGTATTAAGGGCAAAATGATTGCCAAGAAAAATTATGCTGAAAAGGCGCAGATGAAGAAGACGTGAGTTTTTTTTATTTGTTTCTTAAATTTATTTTAGTTTTAGCTTTTTTTTTCCTCCTTGTATAGTTATATGTTGTGTTTTGGCTGTTTTTCTGTATTTATTTTATATATAGCTTAGCTTATGGATACTGATGCTGGGGGCATTATTTCCATTGTTGATTTTGCATCTTTTTATGTAAAAAATATTTGTGGTTAATTTCTTAAATCTGGATAAACTTTGAATGGTGTGCTTGTTTAAATAATAATTCATGTCATATAATTAGCTGGTAGTTTTTCATCCATGTGGATTTGAATATCTATGCTATTTGAAATTTATGACATAGTTATAACAATTTTCTGTGTCAACAGTTTGGCTATGCATGAAGAATCATCGTCTAGGCGCAAGACTGATGATAATGTTCAGGATGGAGCTGTTCCTGCATATCTTCTTGATCGTGATAACACGACCAGAGCAAAGGCATGTTCATGTCTTGAAAGAAGGTTTTGCCTTTTTTTTTCAGTCTTGTAAGTTGAAAGCAATCTGACAAATTTCTATTTTTAGGTTCTTAGCAACACCATTAAGCAAAAGAGGAAGGAGAAGGCAGGGAAATGGGATGTTCCTCTACCTAAGGTGAAATTGCGTTCAATACTTTTTGCACGGATTATGTTAAACGATATCTCTTGCAATTTGTTCCTTGTTTCTATTTCATGTGTGTTTTATGTTTCCCTGTTAATGGAAGGGAGCGAGCTTGAGTAATTAAATGAATGTATACTTTCTCATTTCTTCAGGTACGTCCCGTGGCTGAAGATGAAATGTTCAAAGTGGTCCGAACTGGTAAAAGAAAGAGTAAGTAACCGAGTAATATATTGCATCTTCCTAGGTTATTCTTATATTTAGCTTTCCAATGTTAATTATTGACTTCAGTTTCTAAACTTATGGTTTTAGTGATGTTAATTGGTGCTACATGATCGAAATGGTATTAAAAATGTTTATTTTAAGTATTAGCTGCATTACACCCACCTTCCCTTCTTAGCTTGTTTATGGACAAAGATCAACAATCTGTATTTCTTTGCTTGAATAGGTTGAGGTGTTTGTATTGTGGGTGTCTAATTCAAAACACCAACTCCTAAATCATGGTGGTCTTGTGATTTTATTACATGATCTGATAATTTTCTAATAGTATATGGCTCACCATTTTTCAGCCAAGCAATGGAAGAGGATGGTTACAAAAGCTACATTTGTTGGGCCTGGTTTTACCAGAAAACCTCCAAAGTACGAGCGGTTCATTCGTCCGACAGGATTGCGGTTCACTAAAGCTCATGTCACTCACCCAGAACTTAAATGCACATTCAATCTAGAATTAATTGGAGTGAAGAAAAACCCCAATGGCCCTATGTACACCTCTCTTGGTGTCATTACCAAGGGAACTATAATTGAGGTATTTATGTTATTTCCTCTTCTAATTGAGGGTTATTTCCACTCTCAATTTAAGGCATTTCTGCTTCTCCTAACTTGCCCTTTCTATAATGTAGCTGTCGTATGAATCATTATCAAAATGTACTTATTTCTTTGCATACTGCAATTTCAGGTGAATGTCAGTGAACTTGGTCTTGTCACGCCGGCTGGGAAAGTTGTGTGGGGTAAGATTATTTGTTCCTTGTGTTTTGCTTGTTACCATTGACTCAAATCTTAACTGAAATTGATGTGTTGGAATTTTGTTTGCCGGGAATGCAGGTAAATACGCTCAGGTCACAAATAACCCAGAAAACGATGGTTGTATAAATGCTGTTTTGCTTGTTTAAGGTCGCATCAGGGTTCCAACTTGATTTCAGAGGCAGTGGTCTGGTACCTCTCCTATGATTTTTTTTTGGGCACAGGTTCTAAAATTCTTGTTTGGATTGTCAATGCAATGATCTGATCTTGCACTTTGACATTTGAGATAACTATTGTACAAGAGTTAAGCCAAACAAATCTCATAAATTTATATAGTTCATTCGCAAGACACAGTATTTTGAGTAGCTTTATTTCTTTATGGTTGGGATATTATGTACTGGCGAATTTTAATGAGCCACCGGTTTCCAAAATGTACTGCGAAATTTTTTTATGGTTGGTACATTTCTTAAATAATGTGCCGAACTACTGATACAAACAAACTTTTGAACTCTTACCAAAATGAATTGATGTTTCACGATATTGATTAAAATTATCGTTTAATACATGGTACGATTCCTGTTCTGAAATTGCTGCCAACTCATGCAGATACTGCTACAAAGGTCTGAAAGAGAGATGCTGGCTAACCAGAATTTTGTTTGGAAGTAATTTGCAGAATTCAGATAGGTTAAGGATAACTTTTAAATGGAATTCGGACTTTTGATTCCTTTTACAGGATTATATGCCAGCTTTTTTTTAATCAATTTAGACCTCTTTATAAATTAAGTGAATTTAGTTGCTGTTATTTTTTATTTGAAATTTCAAATTGTTTTTTATTGTTTAAAAGTTAAATGGATTAAATTACATGTGGTTGGTGCCAGTGATATTAAATTTAATTTATTTTGAGAAAGGCGGTAAAGATTAATTATCAGTCAAATCAATAGATATGTTTCACATCAATATTGTGATAATAAAAAATATAATTAAATTAAATTGTTTGGGTAAAACATAAAGGAGTATCGATGACATATTTTTAATAATATTTATTATAGGTTAACATTTATTAGAAAATATAAGATCATGAATTCATTAAGGTTATATCTTTATATATATTAAAACTGTCAGGTCATATGACTCGTGTTGGTCGGACAGTATTTTCAATATATATATATATATATATATATATATATATATATATATATATTACTTTTTTCTTTTATTCTTTATCTTTTTGTTTTTGATTTGTACTAGCGTGATTTTTTTAACCGTGCAAAGCACGGGCACTGCACCCTAGTGTGAAGTTTGCGTAATCAGTGTGATGTGGTTACTATAAAAGTTTAAAGCGTATGAATATTATCTTATCATATTTAGTCATTGACACATCTTGTTGGAAGGTACATATGCAATAGCATCACATAAATTGATATAAATTGAGCAGCATGCTTCACCGCCAACTATGATGACAGTGAATCCTGATTGAGACTCCATCAGCTGAAGTTTCTAGTTAGGGCAAATTGACCAGTTTGGTGTCCTTTTTCAAACTTATTCCCAAACTAGGACTGTTTTGAAAGTTATTCCATGAGGGTGCTGTTTTTTTACATGGAGGGCATGCAAAAACGTTAGCTCCATTGGCGCTTTCCTTGTGGCTTGACATGTGGCATGTTGCCATTGTCACTGGCGACACAGCCAGTGGTTGTCGCCACTCCTATTGGCGCCTCCAGCCTGGAAGAAAACGTTGGTTTGATCGGCGACTTCAAGCATTGCAGGCGTAGGCTTCAGGCATAGGTTGAGGTGCTCAGGTGCTGCAGGGGGTGCAGCCTTTGACGGGGAAGTCACTGCCGTGCTGGCGACTTGGCTTCGAGGATGTCATCATCCTTCTTGGCGCTTTAAGCTTGGTGGATTTATATATCCCCAAGTGCCTTAAACGAGAGTGAAATGCCTTAAACGAGAGAGTGAAAAAAAGGTGTCTTTGCTTGTGTTGAGAACGAGAGAGCTAGTTGCTGCATCTTACTTCGTCTTCTTCCATTTTCTAAAAAACTTGTAAGTTATATATTGAATATTTTGTATGTTTTATTTATGTAGATGTTTATATTCTGATAATGGAATAGTTTTAGGTATTGTAACTTAATAATTTTTTATAGATTAGATTTAGTTTAAATTTTTTATATGGTAGATTATGAATAGTTTTAGGTACTGTAAGTTATTAATTTTATATGTTAATTAGGAATAGTTTAAATTTTTATATGGTAGAATAGGTTTAGTTTAAATTTTTTATATAGTAGATTTGAAATAGTTTTAGGTACCGTAACTTATTAATTTTAGATTAGGTTTAGTTTAAATTTTTTATATGGTAGATTACATTTAATTTAAATATTTGATATGATAGATTATGAATAGTTTTAGGTACGGTAAATTATTAATTTTAAATTAGGTCACAATTAAATTTTTTTATATTACGTTAGTTTTAGTTATTATTAGTTTCATATACTATGTATAAATTAGAATAGTTTTACGTATTTTAAATTATTAATTTTGTATGCTAAATTATTTTATTCGTAAGTATTTTAAGTTATTAATTTTGTATATACATTGTTTTAATTTTTAGCCACAAATATAAATATTATGTTATATATTTAAATTTATATTTGTATGTAATTTAATTTATTTGTAGAATATATATGAATTAGGTTATTTGTATAATATATTTTGTTATTGAAATTAAAAAAAAAGTATAATTTGTTATTTATGTAAAGTTGTGTTTGGATGTGATTTAATTTATTTGTAGAATATATTTAAATTTCCTTGATTGTATAATATATTTTGTTATTGAAATATTTGAATTTTAAAAAATATAATTTGTTATTTATTTTAAGTTGTGTTTGCATGTATTTTAAATTATTTGGAGAGTATATTTAAATTTTATTATTCATATAATATATTTAGTTATTAAAAAATATATATTCTGTTATTGATTTCACTCCATTTGTTATATATATTTAATTAATTTTTTGTAAATATACTTAGTTTGTGTATGTATAATTATTGTATTATATTTTATTTTGCAGGATCGATGACATCTTCCTCGTCATGCTCATTAAATATACAAATTAGGTCTGGTCTAATTGATGGTGACGTTTTATGGATGCAATCTAAGCATGTTTCAGAACATGTTTGGAATGGGAAACCAGACAGAAAATTACACATCAGACGAGTTGTTTCCACGTATCAAGGTGAAGAAGAAATATCAGAGGAAATTATTTCTCTGCTTCGGCAATCTGGTTTTCACTGGATAATGAAGATGAGATACCTAACAATAAATGCGGCATTAATTAGTGCCTTGATTGAAAGATGGAGGTTCGAAACACACACGTTTCGTATGAGGTGCGGAGAGTGTACGATTACTCTTCAAAATGTCTCTGCTTTGTTAGGTCTTCGTATTGAGGGGACACCATTAATTGGTCCAACAAATCTTGATTGGGCTAATTTATGTGAAGAATTGTTAGGAGTCAGACCACAGGAAGGTGAAATTGAAGGTTGTGTGGTTAAATTAAGCTGGTTGGCTTACCATTTTTCACAATTAAATAGCCATAACGGTAACGTAGAACAATTACAAAGGTTTACCCGTGCATGGATCCTTAGATCCATAGGAGGTGTCATCTTCGTTAACAAAAGCAGTGCCAGAGTTTCCCTAAGGTACCTGCAATTTTTACGTGACTTTCAACAGTGTAACGAGTATGCATGGCGACCTGCCGTGCTTGTTTATTTATATAGAGAGATATGCAGTGTCACTGATTACAAAATTAAATCAATAGGAGGTATGTGCATCTTAATCCAAATGTGGGCATGGAAACGATGCACGACTTTGGCTCCAAAGAGGACGCCTCCCGTAATAGAAAATAAACCACTCGGACATGGGTTAGTCGTTTAAAAAATTATATTTCATTTGAAAATAATTAATAATGTAACATGTCGACATTGATGTTTCATTTTTTTTATGGGTGGCTGTGACGTGGAAATCAGCATATTGACAATGAAGATCTAAGAGTTTTTCGTCGTAAATTGAATATCATGAAACGACATGACATGAGGTAAGAAGATCGTAATGTATTGGTTAATTAATAAATAATATGTTATGTTTGAGTGAAAATTAACAATTGTGTTGTTATATGCAATTTCTGTGGGAGCCTTACACAACAACTGTGATGTCAGCGTTGCCTCCAATTTGTGTGGTTGGAAGTGTAGCGTGGTTCGCGGTGGTGCCACTGATTTGTTTCCATGTTGTTGAGTGGCACCAACCCGATAGAGTTTTGCGACAATTTGGAATGCAACAACCTATTCCCGGGTGTCCTTCGCAACCACAGAATCTCCATGACATAACGCTCAAAGGCAAACAAGATGAAAATTGGGGACAATTATGGGCCCCACTGATAAGTCAATGGAACAATCGAACTGAGTTTAAGGTCGACGTTTATCCTCGACAAGATGTCCTGTTGAGTTTTAACTCCGACTACATGGTCTGGTATAGGCGAAAAACAAAAATGTTTGTTGACCCGAACAATGCAAGCACAACTACATTGGTATTTATCTGTTTTTCAATATTTAAGTTAAAATTATTTTGTAAAGCATCAACATTAATTTCATAACCCTAATAATTGCAAATTGAAGTTGTGGAGACTTTACAGTATATGGTGTCACCACAAGGGAGGAACACGTGGACAGTTGATGATCTCGTGTCTTACGTGGAAAAGTTAACAATTTTATCCGAAGAGCAAGAGAGAATCACAGAGCATGTGTCACATGGTCCAGCATCAGAGCGTCAATTTTCAGCACAAGAGTTTCACATTCTTCAGCTAAGTGTTGAAACTCGGGGCATAGGCAGACGAAGGGAGGTTGTTGAAACGGAAGAATATTCCCAACAAATGGTGGAGCGTAGCCATGGAATGTACTACACGCCAACAACATTTTCTCAGTATCCTTATGAATGTCATCACACTGATACTTCTGCAAGCGAACATTCGTTCGGTGGTGTTGCGGAAACACATTCTCATTTTTCATGGCCGACTATGACTCCTTCACAGCAACACGATGCCCCAATTGCAACACCTAACACCCCATTAGGTACGCAATGGAATGTACCTGGAGCAATACTTGATATGGGTGACTTATTAGGTGTTAATTTGTGTCACCAATTTTCTGCTGAGGCAGACGAAGTAGAAGCGGGGAGACATCGGGGCAGAAGAAATCCTGATCGTCAAACGCGAAGATGGGATCGACCATATGGCACATCCTCACGTCATCACGGACATCATAATGAATGATTTTCATGTCTATGCTTAAATTTGTTGTTGTATGTTTCTGATTTGAATTTGACACTTAATCTATCGTATGGATTTTTGTAAGGTTTACTCATTGATACAGTTTTATTCGCGCAAGAAACTATAAAAATAAATTATGTTAAACAGAAACTAAAGTAGACAAACGATAATAACTAATGTTACTAACTAATGATCCACTTCATTTATTTCAACTTCTAAATGTTATTTTATTTTGTTACATGAATCAGTTTGGACTTTTTTCACCTTCCTGTTTGCTCAAATTATAAGGTTCTTCATCAGAAATACCATAGTCTTCAAGGGTTAAGGTTTACAGTTAGGATTAGAGATTAGGGTTTGGCTGAGGGTTAGAACTAAATACATTCAATAGAACAACAACTCCCATGATTTCATTGAAGACCACAAACTAAATACATTCAATAGAAATTAAACCAATACAAGTCACTCGTCTAACATACATAAATCAATTAAATGAACAACTCCCACGGTTAGATTGCATTGGACATCATCTGCTGTTGGACCCTTCTGCTCCACATCTACTACATTTTTGCCGGTGCTCAGACGGTTTGAGCCAATCCATCTCATTCCTTATCATTGTTGATTTTGGCCGACCTTTCGAAAGAATTGTAGTTGGGTCAGGGATAAGTGTCCATGCGTCATTAGAAGGAGAATTGTCGCTTCATTCCTGAGAGGCCACCATTGTGCGGAGTAAGCTTTTAAGATGTGCTCATTCGTGTAAACAACATCTATATATTGGTAGTAGTTCATGCTCACGTAACCATAAGCTGCAATAATGTGTGAACATGAATAGTGAAGCACAGAATACTTTCCGCATTGACAATAATGGTCATTCAAGTTTACTGTCCACTTTTTTCCGCCACGTTGCGTGATAGGATTGAAGGTCTCCTCTACTTCAAACCTTGTCGAGTAGATATCATACACACGAACGATGTGCGAACAAGCTTATTCTTGATTTTTTCTAAGTTCTTTAACAAGCTTATAACAATATACTTGGCCTTCATTTAACTGTCGTTGGGCTTGGCGGCCTGGATCAACAAAGTACTTTCAACACCTACTATATGTTGATTTGACCAATGCTGTTATCGGTATGTTGCGACAATCCTTCAAAACCTTATTTATACATTCTGATAGGTTGGTTGTCATGTGGTCATATCGACGTCCTTCTCTGTCATAAGCCATCATCCATTTGTCCTTTGAAATGCGATCAATCCATGTTTCTATGGCTGGACTCAGTTGACGGAATTTTTCTAAATTTTGATAAAAAATGTGCTTGCAAGGAGTGTACCCTGCATGAAATTAGTTAGCAACAACAATTTTAACTATATATGAAACTTAAATTAATGTGACCATGATAAATGAAATGTTACCCATTTTCTTCAACATTTCTTTTTGTTTGGCATTATTGAATTTCTGATTGAAGTTGCTTGCTATGTGTCGCACGCAGTATACATGATAATCGTAGGGAGGTTGCCAACCAAGTGCTTCGTTAGCCACAATAGACTTTATACTCGCGTGTCGATCAAATATCAAACAAATACCATTTTTATTTGTGACGTGTTCACGCAAGTGTGTCAAAAACCATGACCACGCTGTCAACGTCTCACCTTCGACCATGACGAATGCTAGAGGAAGGACACCACCATTTCCATCTTGTGATGTAGCCATTAAGAGGGTCCCACGGTATTTGTCGTACAAATGTGTGCCATCAACTTGTATGATTGTCTTACAGTACTTGAAAGCCTCTTTACATTTACCAAAAGTCCAAAAACTCTATGAAACTGACGGTGTTCGCGACTAACCATATTCCCAACGATAAAATCATCATGTAGTATTTGAAAATATGATCCAGGAGAATGATTTTGCATGTGTGCTAGCTACGACGAAATTTTCGCATATGACTTATCCCAATCGCCATATTCAATTGCAATGGCTTTCTGTTTCGCCAACCAAGCTTTTTTGTACGACACCTTGTACGCAAATTCACTGTTAATCCTCTCTTGAATCAAAGAAACTTTTATTGATGGATCTTCTCTGATTATGTCTGTCAATAACATAACAAAATTTAAATGACAATTAACAAAAAATTAACATAATATGAACATAAAATACGTACCTACTACACAAGTGACAATTAAATCTAAATCAAGCTTCTCGTGATCTTGTGTCATGGTCATATTCAGACATGTGTGTGGTCCACCCCATTGTATGACTTTCCATGTATCTGTTTTTTTAGATAAAATTGCCCTCATATAGAAAGGGCAAGGACACTCTGCACTTTTATTCAAGCAACAAATCACATACTTGTTCGATTTGCTTTCAACAATTTTGAAACTTTGATGCACCTTCATAACATATTGTTTGACTGCATTTTTGACCGCATCTTTACTATCAAATTTCATGCCAACATATAATTCTTCCCCAACATTAAAGGTTGACGGCATCTCCAAACCGCAAATGTCCTCTTCATCAGGATGACTCCAGTTGATATTGTTATAATGCAAAGCATAATTCCAAAATGGATTTTGAATTCCTTGTGCACCTAATAGTTCAAAATAGAAATTCAAATCATACTTATTTAGCATTAAATACAATTGTCATCAAATAATAAATGTATTGTGTAATTTTTTTATACAGCAAATTATATCTTCTGCTGGGTGAACAATTCTTACTGGTTGAATCATGTATGTCTGTGACATCATCGTCTGTATCAAATATACCGTCAACACTGTCATCTTCATCTAAAGACTCTTCAACGTATGAGTTAGACACAAGATCATCATCATCATCATCATCTTCGTCACCATGTAAATTGCTCACATTTGTTGGCGGTTGCGTCTCATTATTAGATAAATTATTTCCACATGATGTAAGAGAATTTGCAGAATGAAACATAGAACCACCAGCCACATCCTTTTCTATGTACAATTTCAGAACTAACATTTGTTCTTGTTGTTGAAAACTTTCGAGCATCGTTTCAACATCTTCGTCATCACAAATTTGCAAGGCAATATATTTTCCTAACACTAAAAATCTACAACTGATAGCATAAATAATTTCATTATTTTGTAACTTTACCTTATCTCCAATTTTTTTCTTCAAAGCATTGAAACTAATTTCACGTTTAATCTGAATCGTTTTTTTACTGCCTTCAAATATTACACAATCATTATCTTCATATACCCTTCCATTGAAATACAACACTGTTATAACCAAATTCATCGTGTACCTACAAAAACAATATTTTAAAACTTTAAATAATAAAATGGTTATCACAAAAAGTCCTTACTGGAACTTCATATTAAAACTTAATTTAAAAAATAATAATTTAACTTCAAATAAATTTCACATTAAGACACTTTAAAAACATTAACGATTTCAATGTAGTAATTTTAAATTAATCAAGATGTAATCAAAATTATTAACTTTAAATAAATTTCACATCAACACACTTAAATAACATGAACGATTTTAAAAAACTTTAAATCCAAAATAATAAAATGTAATCACAAAAGATCCCTTTATTGGAACTTCACATTCAAATTTTCTTTTAAACAAAATTAATTAACTTCAAATAAATTTCATGGGAGACACTTAAAAAAAATGAACAATTTCAAGATAATAATTTTAAAGATAAAATAATTCATGAACGAAGTTAGCAGTATAAATAATTAATCTTAACAATAATAACTTCAAAATGAAAATAGATAATTATAAAATTACTACAAATATATTAAAATAAATATGATACGAGAAATAAGAAAGCATCAAATAATACTTTCAAGTTGAACGCTCATAAATTTTTAACAAACCAACCTAATCTAATTAAAAAAATACTACAACTTCATATTAAAAAATAATTTCGTACTCAAAATACTTACTTCAAATAAATATGATCTACAATCTTTTCTTATTAAAAGTTCAAACGTTCATCAATTTTTAACACACTAATAAATCATCAACACCAACCTAATCTAATTAAAAAAATACTACAAATTTCATATTCAAAATATTTTATCTTCATTGAAAATATTTTCTTCAAATAAACATCATTACACAATTTTTGTTTTATTTTAGACATTTGAACACACACAAACAAGCCTATCGAATATAAAAGCTAATTTAATTTAAAAATAAATAAATACTTCAAATTCAATCTTTATTCCAGCCTAACAAAATTACTTTAAAAAAATATTTCATACCACAAAATTTTTTGATTCAGAATTTGAACTTCAAGCCTTACAAATTTAAACGCCAAAGCCAGGAAAGGAAAAGAAGTTGCAAAGGGAAAGCAAAGGAAGATGCAAAAAATGCTGAAATTTAAACACCTTAAAACGCCAAAGCCAATGACGTTTTCTACTTATCCTAAATCGCCAAACGTGATTGCGCCTTCTTCCAAAAGCTGGATGCACCGAACTGCAACACTGCCATCCACTGAAAAGCTACTGTCATCCACACTGGGACACTGCCATAAAGCTGAAAAGCTACTACCATCCACTTGAAAAGCTGAAAAGCTAAACCCTAGCCTGATTCGTGTAAATTGTCAGGTTGACCAGGCACTCCACCATGCATGGCCAAAGCGCTAGTACAGGTGGCGATACCACATGTGTCGCTAGTGACAGTGGCACCACTACCACGTGTCGCAGCCATAGGCGATGCGCCAATGATGCTGGCGTTTTGCATAATATTTTCATGCAGGATACGTTCAAAAGAACACCCTCGTGAAAATTCTTTTAAAACAACCCTAAATAGAGAAATAGTTTGTAAAAGAACCTCATTTGGGGCAATTTGCCTTCTAGTTAGTATTACACAATTTGAACTTGCTCTTTACAGTTAAAAAAATTGGCTCTTACGTGTGCAAAAGTTTGAGACAAGCTTCGGTGTTTAAATTCACCATAATTGAATGTCATAAGTCATAACTCCGTGAAGTTGTCGTTTTCATGCAGCTGATTTGCTTTTATCATTCCGAACCTGGAATTTCTTGTTACAAATAATGTCTATTTTGGATCAAATTGTAAATGGAAGTGATTTATGATTTGAATGTGCTAAACGGGAAAGTATTAGCCATATGATAAACTTTACATTATAAGAATTAAGAACTAAATCAGAATAAAAAAAACTAAATTCACAGGTTTTGAGAACTTCTGTACGGCTAGGGGCCGAATTAAACAATTTTATAAGCAGAGGAATTGAATTGGAATTCTTTAAAACATTAGGACCAATACATATTTTAGTCTTAAAAAATAGAAAAATGTATATATTTTAGCCAAAAAAATATATTATTGTGTCATGCCAAAATTTCGGGCAAACGAAATTTTAACTTCTGTTACGTGATTGAAAAAAAATAATTGTCTGTAATATAGTTGTCAAAATTTGGTCTCTTAATTATAATTTAAAGTTTAATTTACTACCTTAATGATTAAAATGTACAATCAGTATCTTAGTTGTTTAAAATGCAACAGTTGTACTCTTCCCGTCCAATTGTAACTTATGTCGTTAAGTTGTGCATTGCAGCGGTTTAAATTTGTATACAATGACAGATAATAACCACCACTATATTTATTATTTATTTTTAAATTTGCATATATTTATTATAATTTTTAAAAAAAATGCTTCCTCTACTCTTTTCTTCTCCCCTCCACCATTGTCGATTTTCCCTTTCACCACCATCATGTACAACAACAAACAACAAGAGTCAACCCAATTTTCAGAATAAAAAATGCATTCATAACCCTCAAAATCGCAATCAAAACCCTATACTCCCCCAAATCAATAGCAAACATAACCCTAATCACCCTAAATCAATTGTAATCGCAACGCAACTCTAACTCATTGGTGGTTGCGAGTTGCCAAGTGTGGTTTTGTGGTGTGGTAGGTCATATGTTCAATATCTAAGTACCTGGTGGGGGGTCACGGGTCACGTGCTTGCAATATGGGTGTTGGTGGTAGTTTGTTTCGATTTTTAGATAAAAATCCAGAATCAAACATAAAATAATAATGCAATTCTATTTGATATGGTTTAAATATAGCATCAAATTTAAATCAAATTAAATTAATCTTTTATGGTTTGGTTTGTTTTATGGATTTTTATTTTTTTTAATCTATTATTATAATTTAAATTAAATTTACATAATTATTATATATGTTGTATTATCTTTAAATAATTTTTCATTAAATTTTATTTAACATATTTGAATTAAAAATTATTATTTTCACTTCTATTTAGCATAGATATAAAATAATATTACCAACTCTTTTTGTAACATAATAATAATTTGTGCATAATTTGATATTTAAAACTAATTTTTAAAAATATTAGTACAACTTTTTTTAACATATGAAAAAAATATACATATTAATTATAAAGCAAAAGAAAAGTAATAAATTATTTAATACTTATCATTAATTATCACAATAAAGATCAATATAATTATAATATACTGTTTGGTGTGATTTGATTTTTTATAACAAGATCGAAAACTGAACCAAATGGCAAAAGGTATACGATTTTTTAGATTATTGGTTTTTGTGATTTTTGGTCTAAGTGGTTTTCAATTTTTTTCAATCATTTCGCGGTTTACAAACAATTTGATTTAATTTTAAACACCCCTACTTGCAGATCTGTTTTGACTGTTGGGTGTTGATTTAGGTTCACGGTGGCGCAATGGTGGTGATTTGGGTTGCTTTTGGAGGTTGGGGGTGTCATGCGTGTTCACAAATCTGCGTTCGTGGTAGCGCAACGGTGGTGTGACAGTGGTGGTTTGGGTTATGTGCAGAGATTGGTAGTGTTGTGGGTGTGGAAGAAATTTAGGATGACGAGTGAGAGGAAGGGTTAGAGAAAGGAAAGGATGAGGTGAGGAGTTGGTCAACCTAGCAAAATTAACAGAAAAAGGTATAATTGAAGCAATTTTGCAGAATAAGAAACCTGATTAAATTTTAAATTATAATTAAGAGATCAAATTTATAAATAATAAGCCTACAAAGTTTAAGCCATTTATCCGTGAATGATTGAACAATACTCAGGTTATGGTTTTCGTGCATTCCATTTTATGAGTGATTATTTGATAAAAACACAAATAATATCATGCCCTAAGACTCACCAAAGCTAACCTCGCTAGAATTAGTCGGTAGGGGTGAAAATGAGTCAAGCTAAACCAAGTTTTACTAGACTTCAACTCGGCTTGAGTTTGGTTCATTACCTGTCATAGGGTTTTTTTACATAAAAGCTGACTTGACCCACGAGCCTATTTAAAAACTTGTTTAAAGACGTCTTTGATTAATTAATTATTTTAAAACTTAATAAAATACTAACTAAAAAAAGAAATTTATAAAATTTCGTATAAGTAATGTACAAATCCAAAAATAATTGATAAACAAAATTATATTGAATTCAAGTCGTTAAAGCACAAAGTATATCAAAAGAAAATAAAAGAACATAATATTAAAAAATGTATGGATTAGAGATGATTTACACTAACATAGCCAAACAAATTATTATTAGTTAAATTAACAATTTTTAACCCAATTTTTGAATATAAAATTATATTAAATATTTTTTTAAAAAATATATCTACAATAATTTTATCTTAGTCGGCCGTACCCGAATCAAATAAACATTAAAAATACAGTATCTAAGAAGTGATCCTAGGTCGTCTTCCAACGAGCAATGGTCAACCAAACGTTTACAACAAATAATAATAAAACAGTAACGAATTGAGGGGTTGTTTGTTTTTGTAAATTAATCAGCAAGCGAATTTGAATTAGAAAATAACAGAATTAAAACATTTTTCCCCTTGATTCACAAGCAAGTCTCTTATCCTAGGTTACGAGAATTTATCCTTAATCAGTTCAACCACTTAATCCAACCCTAAATTAAATTACTAAGCGAAAATTAACATAAGGATGTCATTATGTGATTAAACAACACATACACCAATTAATCATGAACGAAACTGATCATTAAGCATAAACGTAAATTAAGCGCAGAGACAATTAATTAAGCACTAAGCATGCATGGATTAATAGCAACAAATATAAAGTAATTGGTGAAGAGAAAAAATTGATCAGTATTCAATAGTAATAACAAAACCTCAAAGAGAACTATGCTTGATCCTCAAGAGAAAACAATGCTGGAGACTTAGCCTTCCATTAATCAGTAGAAACGAAACGAAACAGATTGAAGCCGAAACGAAATTGCAGAAAACGAATTTTATTATACGTGAACAGTGTGCATGAATAGTAATAAAAATTGGAATTCTAAAATCCTAGAATTATTCTCCTCTTCGAAAAAAACTCCCTAAACTAAAATCTTGTGCTGTTATATAGGTCATCAGCCCCAAAGCTCTCAAATCTATTATAAGTCTAAGCCCATAAACGAAATAAAATAAAATCTGGACAATATAAGATAAGATTGGATGAAATAAAATCTGAACAAAATAAAATTTGGATAAAATAAAATTTAGATAGAATAAAATCTGGATAAAATAAGATTTGATAAAATAAAGTTGTTATTATTATTATTATTATTATTATTATTATTATTATTATTAGTTAAACAAACTGGCTTGTCAAGCTTAACAAACTTTTTTTTATAGTTTGAGTTTGACATTTTTATCTAATAAGGCTTTTTAAAAAGCTTGAATTTGACTTTTATAGTAAACAAGTTGAGCCGAGCCGAACCTTACATAAGCCAAGAAAAGACCCTCGACAAACTGCTCGACTCATTTCCATCCCTATTGGACAGGAATGCAAGATGAATGTGTAAGAAAATATATCCCCTAAGACTCAGCAAAGCTAACCTCGTTAGAATTGGCAGGCATGCAGATGAATGTGTAAGAAAATATATCCCAATATAAACTTTTCTTAATTTTGGATAAACTTTTCAATAAACACTAATATAAAGAAGATAAGAAAGTAAAATAAATTAAACTTTAGTGAGTTAAAATTAACTAATACCTAAGCTAATTTATAAAAAACACTCATTTAACTTCTCCAAAAATTGGTTTTAATTTTGCATACTCTTAGTTCATTTGCCTTTTTATTTTCTTCTAATTAAAGTGCTATTGAGAAGTTTATCTAACCAGGACCCTTAGTGCAAGAAAATTTCAAACAGCAAAATAAATTATTCAAATCCATAGCACCATTCAAATAAATTTATCTCTTACAGACCCGTATTGAAAAAAGAAGAGCATGTGATTCACATACCCGGGACATTCTTAGGCAAATATATTTTAAACAAAGACAATGCTTAATCATTGAGTAACAAGCTGAGGAGATTGACGAGAAATATTCGTTGGAATTTGGGGTTCAACCACTTGCAGCAAGCCAGTGGCCAACCTTGTGGTTAACTGTTCAACCGGTACCTTCACCGCATTAGGCCTCATTCCAATGTCTGCCATATACCTACTAGCACAGTAGACTCCAACCGCCGTCGCTGCCATTCCATAAACGTTAGTAGTAACCATACGGAGGGGCGAGGATAGAGCAGCAGCAAGAGGTCCCCCTATGATGGAAACTGCTTGGCCACTTTGTCCGATTTCTAGGAGCCCGGTTTTGCAATAGATAGCAAAGTCTTCACAGTTTTTCTTGAAAACATTATAGCACCCAAAGCCATTTTCGAGCAGGTATTTTGCTCGATGGATGACGATATCATCACTATCAGAGACTGCAAGAGTACATGTTCCACCGCGGGCTTTTGCAAGGAAGAGGGCAGGGGTAACGGCATACTCGAACCGATACAGGACCCCACCAGCTAGGAAGCAGTTCAGGCATGAGGAGATAACCCCGTGTTCCTCTTGGGGTGCCATACAAGTAGGGCAACTTTCTCGAGACTTGGCTGGTCCTGAACTAATGAGGAGAAGATCTAGTGCAGTACCGGTTCCTACTTCTTGGCCACGTCTAGTGAAGTGAATGACTTTGTCATCACTGACATAGATGCCTATCATTCATTCAGACACAATAGAAGATTCTGTCATGACACAGACAATGAACTACAAATGAAGCATAATTCAATCTTGATAGATATAATATAGTGAGATACTCTACGAATAACAAGAGCACAAGCAGGGAAATGGGAGGGGATGTGAGAACTGGAAAGTACGAAATAAGGAAGATAATAGTTAATAAACAATGTCAAGAACTCCAATAATAAATCATAGAGAAATCTTCAAATAGAGATTCCTAGGAACAGTGGGTGTAGACAAAACTCTTACAAAACACCATTGACTGTGATACTGCATTAGCTACATGGCTCACCATTGTCTTCCACTAAATTTAATTTTTGTGCTAATTTGTTAAAAAAAGACAATGTTGACAAATATAGTTGCATGGCACATGTTCAATAGTATAATGTAAGAGAATTGTTCAAAATCTCTTCTCTGTTAGTAACCTTGGCTCTATCTAAAGCTACAATCTTCACCACTTGCTCCCTCGTATGGTTTTCAATTTCCATGATCCGTAAAGCAAAGTGAATAGTTTTGTCCACTATTTAATCTCATTATACATGTCTCATTATATATCATGCTAAACCATCATTTAATCATGAAATTTTGTGCTAGAAACTTAAATAAGACCTCAAAGAAGTGTAAAATGAAGATCAAGAAAATGAGGACGCAAGGAAATTTTGAAATTTGAAATGAAGACAAAATTTAAATTATGTATTTCTAGAGTTATCTTCCCTATTATTTCGTTGTTTTCTTTTCAACCAAACAAGAGAAAATCTCAAACTACAAAGTTTTTTTTCACCTCAATAAGTGTTATTTTATCTCCCAAGATGAAACTTTTCTTTTGTCTTCAAGGGTAAAGCAAAGTCACACTATAACTCCAATACAATATTATATGCAAAGCCAAAGCACAAGCCCTGAAGATGGAACTCCTTCTGAACCAATGTGTTGCTTTTCGCTATTGTTCTCTTTCCCATGTTCAAGGTTTACAAAAATGAAAGCACCAATAGGGCCACGTTTCCATTAATTTTTAAAGTTATTATCATGCCTTGTATGGACCAATCATGTTATACAAAAAAAAGTTATTATCATGCCTTTTTTGGACGAATCAGATAATCCTATCATTTCATTGACAAATAATAAGGTTATCAAATGAATTGAAATTAAAATAGATACGACCAAAACCGATATGAGTTAATATATGTTCTAAACTCGCAAATACCAAATATAATGGAAAAAAAAATCTAAATACTAGGAATAGAAATAAGAATGGAGTTCATTATAGGACCTATTTTTTAGAAGATAAGAATCCATTCCACACAGTTGAAAATGAAATCCCTTTTCATGGCAGCAAATGATCAAAGAAGCAACCACACAGGTATCTCAAGGGCCATATCAACACTTCACTATAGGTCTAAAACCTTACAAAATAAAATAGGGTAAAATATGTTTTCAGTCCCTCCCTGTACTTTCGGTCAAACTTGGTTTTTAGTCCCGAACTTCAACTTTATGGTCCGTGAACTTTACAAAATCAGTGGTTTCGGTCCCTCATCACAGTGAAAACAGTCTATGTGGAGGGACAAAATCACTGTTGCTTTTAAAGTTCACGAACCAAATTGATCAAAAGTTAAAGTAATGCCAATTTTTTATGGAAAATACAGAGACTAAAGACACATTTTACCCAATATAATAGAATAAAATTATAACATAGTTTACTCTATGAATCTCCTGATGTTGAAGACAAGTACAGAATCTAAAATTCAAAATCATTAACTGCATTTGCAAATCCTACTTCATTTTCATTTGAACCATGAACAAACTCCACAAGCAAGAGAACACGAAAGAAGAACAATAATACAAAAAAATGAAAAAGGAAAATAAAATAGAAAAGTGAAGAGAGAGAACCGTGATGAGCATATATATACGCAGTCCTCCAAGAGTAGATGTGATCCCCTGGTTTCAGGCTCTCTCTAGTTACTCTGCGCATCCATTGTTTCAATTCAGCAAAAAACAAATCCGTTCTTTTTTTTTTTCCAGACAACAACAACCGCAGAATCAAAAAAACCTTTAAAAGACCACAAAACGGGTGTTTTTTAGTTTTGACCAACGTTGGAGGAATCGAAACTAAGCGTACCTGTTAGACAGAAGTCCCATCTCCGTTACCGTTTTCCCCTTTCCGATGAGAACGGAACAGCTTCGATTCCTCTCCTTTTTACTGGGATGGGAGAGAGGAGAATTGAAGAAACGGTTTGGGGGGTGGGAATGACGGTTGTGCCCTTTTCGGCGATGGCTTCGCCGTTAAGGAAAAGTGACGGTGGGAAACTAGAAAATGGGATGAGAGTCGAGGATGGGTTAATAAAACGTGGCAACGCGTTGCTAAGATGCTTTCATTTATTGGAACTTGTATACGTACACGTAGAGTAATGGAGAAAAGGAGAAGAACAAAAAAAAGAAAAAAAGATTAAAGATTATTTAGCAACATGTACCAACTTGCATTGGGTATCTTATTTATGCGTTTGATCTACTGTCCAATATTGGTGGGCTAAGTAAGGATTGGATTGGGTATCTTATGTTATTCTTACATCATTTTCCACTCTTTCCACCCCATATTTTTTCCAGCCTTTTAAATTTCAAAAATACCCTTAATAGAAATATATTTCTGTTGTACAATATACACAATGGAAGGTTTGGGCGCATTGCCCCTATCATTCACAAATAAAAAGAATATTGTTATATATTAAATAGATAACTTGTGTTGCCATTAATTTAAATTTCGATGAAAAGATATTTTACATCACAATTAATTTTTTTTTTTATTAAAAAATGTGCCCAGAATCCTCACTTGTCTGTAAAACATACCTAGATGAAGTGAGAAATTCATTTATTGAAACATGGAAATAAATTATTGTTTGCTTTTCTATTCTTTTAATTTAAAGTGAATTGATTGTGTACCAAGGAACATGCACCGTTGAACTGTTCTTTACATATTTGTATGCAGACATGCACCTCCTAAGCTACACTATGATGGTAGCTCATATGTCATGCTTGACACTGACATTGAAATTGTTTTTGTTAATTTTTCCCATCTTTTTTACACCATTAATTATCAACTTACATGAAGGAAATTGGAGGAAGGAAACAAGGTGGGAAACATTAGTAAAGCAAAACCTATGGCAGGAGAGCAGAGCAACATATTGGGAAAACTCGCTATGTTTTCACACAGGAGATGATTCCCGAGGAGCTAGATGAATGCAAAAATAAAGGGTTGTGTTATTTGTCATAATAAACCCCTCTTTGGCCGTGAATGTCTCCTGAATGATAAATTATTACATGATTATAGATTACCAAATGTTTATGATCCTACACTCCTATTACATGCTACTTCTTCTGAACTTAAAGTAAATTTAATTGTCAAAAAGATATATGAATTAAGGAATTCAGTTAATAACATTTAATTTTAAAAAAAATATTATTTAAAATCTGTTTTCTTTCCTAAAATATATCTTACCTTCTTCATAGTAGTACTCATAAAATAATATTTGGAATACTGTGCCTTAATAATATTATTTAAAATCTATTTAAGTTTCCTATTTCTTTCATTAATTTGGTGACTTATCACTTGAATACTCACGCACTCATCATTGCCTGTTTTTATCACTCACTCGTCACTAATTGGAGTATCTCACTTAAGGCTCCCAATAAAATTTTTAGGCGGCAAAATTTTTATCTCACTTAAGATAGTGACAAAGTCACTCTCGGTGTAGTAACTTTTACATTCTTTTATGCTTATTTATCTTAATATTTTTTATACTACTTATTTTTGTTATATGATGTTTTACTGATTCAAAATATTTTGTTAGTTCATGCAAATATTCAAATCTTGCCTGTCGATGTTGATTTAAATATCCCATATAATGATTTGAATGACGTTAACAATGAAGCATCATTGATAGACTCCAATGAAGGACTTCCAAATGAAAAAAACCCAATATGATTCAAACAATGATGGAATGGAGATGTCTGTAGAAGTGACTATGAAGATTTGGTTTCTAATAATGATAACGAAGATAACATTGTCGTGGATGACCAAGAAGAAACTAAAACATCTGTTGAAGATACAAAATTTTGTTTATTAATTAAATGAATAAGTCTCACTTTATTTTATTTTATTTTTAAAATTTTAGGTCCCTGTTTAATTAGTTTTATTAATTTTAATTACTCTCTCTTTAATTTTATTAATTTAAATGAATTAGTCTCTCTTTAGTTTTTTAATTTTAATGAATTAGTCCCTGTTTAATTAGTTTTATTAATTTTAATGAATTAGTCCATATTTAATTATTTTTTTTAATTAGTCCCTGTTTAATTTTATTAATTTAAATGAATTAGTCTCTCTTTAGTTTTTTTAAATTTTAAAGAATTGGTCCCTGTTTAATTAGTTTTTTTAAAAAAATTTAATGAATTAGTCCATGTTTAATTAGTTTTATTAATTTTA
Organism: Glycine max; assembly: GCF_000004515.6. Taxonomy (NCBI): domain Eukaryota; kingdom Viridiplantae; phylum Streptophyta; class Magnoliopsida; order Fabales; family Fabaceae; genus Glycine; species Glycine max. The sequence continues at coordinate 39,172,634 of NC_016089.4, read as the reverse complement.
ATGAATTAGTCGCTATTTAATTAGTTTTATTGATTTTAATTAGTCTCTCTTTAATTTTAATAATTTAAATGAATTAGTCTCTCTTTAGTTTTTTAATTTTAATGAATTAGTCCCTGTTTAATTTTAATAAATTAGTCCATGTTTAATTAGTTTTTTTAATTATTCCCTATTTAATTTTATTAATTTAAATGAATTAGTCTCTCTTTAGTTTTTTAAATTTTAATGAATTAGTCCATGTTTAATTAGTTTATTGATTTAAATTAGTCTCTTTTTAATTTTGTTGTAGAAGAAAAAATTATTCAGCAAGAGGGGCCATCTAAAAGACGTGTTTTCTTGGATAACAACCAACGGAAAGTTATCTCTCGAATTTTGATCAATTCAAGTAAGAATGATAAACTTGATAATGGTGTTGCTAAACAAGTGGCTCTTTCTTGTTCGGTCTCTATAGATGTTATTTACCGTATTTGGAAACAATTGAAACTAACAAGTGATGTTTGCCACTTGAAAGCCAAAATTTGTAGTCGAAAAAGAATTGAGATAGATTTTGAGAAAGTGCGTGATGTTTCCTTACCTAAGTGGAGAACTCTTCGAGGTCTAGCATATCCTTCAGGGGTGGTTAAAAGTAAGACAACATTGACGAAATATCTTAGAGAAGGGGTTTTGCGTCGACATTCAAATGCACTAAAGCCACAATTGAAGGATAATAATAAGAAAGCCAGACTTAAATTTTGTTTGTCCATGCTTGAGGAAAGTAGCATTTCTCATGATCCAGTGTTTAAATCCATGCATAATGTTGTGCATATAGATGAGAAATGGTTTTACATGTCCCCAAAATCCTCAAAGTTTTACCTACTTGCAACTGAGGATGATCCATATCGCACATGCAAAAACAAAAATTATATTGGTAAGGTTATGTTTTTGGTTGTGATGGATAATCCTAGATTTGATGATGAAGGCAACGAAAAATTTAATGGGAAAATTGGCGTGTTTCCTCTAGTTACTGAAGTTGTTGCAAAAAGGTCAAGTGCTAATAGAGCATCGAGGACACTTGAAACAAAACCAATTACTTCTATCACTGAAGAAGTTAGCCGAATGTTCTTAATTAACAAGGTGTTACCAGCTGTTAAAGAAAAATGGCCACGAGAAGACGTGGGGGAAACTATTTACATACAACAGGCCAATGCACAATCTCATATTTCTATAGATGACGAGAAATTTTGTAGAGTAGCTATCGAAGATGGGTTCGATGTGCATTTAACTTGTCAACCACCTAATTCTCCTGATTTAAATATATTGGATTTGGGCTTTTTTAGCGCAATTCAATCATTGTGGCAAAAGGAAGTGTCTATGACAGTTGATGACCTTATTGAGGTTGTGCAAAAATCTTATGAAGCTTTGTCTAGCAAAGATTCAAACAAAAATTTCCTTACTCTTTAGTCATGTATGATTGAAATCATGAAGAAAAAAATAATCGAATAATTATAAAATCCCTCGTACGAAGAAAGATGCAATGTTTGCTAAAGGTGAACTACCTAGTCATTTAAAATGTGATTTGCAATTAGTTCATGAAGTTGAAGAATACTTAAACACCATTGAATAAGGTATGGAACTTGTTACTATATAAATTATATTTAAATTACAAAGCATATTGGTTAAAGAATTTTGACGTTTGTGAAAACTTTGACTATGTGGACATTCCAAAGGCAATCAACTAGCACTAAAAGGATGCTAGCAAGTAAATTGGCATGGGACCTAAATGTTACTATACCGCGCACTGCTTGCATGTTGCATGTTGCATGTTATTGTACCGTTCAAGTGACTTTTGCATGTAACTAACTCATAGTTTATTTACGTTTAGAAATTATCCTTTATAATAGTTTTTTTAGCCATATGATGTTCTAAGAGTATTATAGTATTACTACTAACAGAAATTGAACTTAAAAGAAGTTGTATCGAGAGAGAGAAAGAGATCGAGAGAGGAGAAAACGAAAAACAGCTTATGGAATGATAAAAAACAGCTTAAGCTTTATTTTCTATTAAGTATGGTTTATATACAAAATTGAAAATGAAAAAGAGAAAGTTAGTTATTCAATTACAAATGAAATGAAGGGTAAATGAAATGTAAATGAAATGCAATAGCAGCAACTCTGCAGTAGCGGCAACTCTGCAGTAGCAGCAACACGAATTCTCTCATAGTGGCTAAGAGCCCCCCTCAAGCTGGGAATAGATGTTTATCATTCCCAGCTTGGAAATTAGTGTCTTGAATTGAGTAGGAGATAAAGGCTTGGTAAAAATATCAGCAAGCTGCATGGAGGATCTAACTGGAAGAAGCTTGAGAAGGCCATTTAGTGATTTTTCGCGAACGATATAGCAATCTAATTCGATATGTTTTGTGCGCTTATGGAAAACCTGATTGGAAGAAATTTGAATAGCAGATTGATTATCACAAAATAGGTTAGCTGGCTGAGTGAATGGAATGCGAAAATCTTGAAGAAGGTATGTAAGCCATTGAAGTTCACATGTGGTGGTAGCTAAAGCACGATATTCTGCTTCAGATGAACTTCGTGAGACAGTGGATTGTTTCTTGGAGTGCCATGATATGAGAGAATTACCAAGAAAGATGAAGAAGCCTGTAATAGAGCGACGTGTGTCACGACAACCGGCCCAGTCTGAATCACTAAAAGCTTGAAGACGAGTTGAACCAGTTGTAGGAAAGAAAATGCCACATCCCGGTGAACTCTTGAGATAGTGAAGAACCCGAGAGGCGGCTTTTGAGTGATCGGTAGTTGGGTTAGCCATGAATTGGCTCAATTGCTGCACAGCGTAAGAAATATCTGGTCTAGTGTTAGTAAGATAGATGAGCCTACCAACAAGTCGACGATATGAAGAGGAGTCTTCAGCAGATAAAGGATCTCCGATGCCTGCTTGAAGATGAGTAGAACTATCCATAGGTGTTGAAGCTAGACGGCAAGCAAGCATTCCAGAATCAAAGAGAATATCTAAAACATATTTCCTTTGACATAGATGGATGCCTTGCTGGGAACGAGCAACCTCAATGCCAAGGAAAATTTTTAAAATGCCAAGATCTTTAATCTTGAAGGTTTGGTCCAGAAATATGGTAATACGATTGATAGCCATTATATCATTCCCTGTTAGAACTATATCATCAACATACACCAAAAGGGCAGTAAATGAGGTATCATTGAAATAGAGAAAGAGGGAATGATCAGCTGAAGCTTGATTGAAACCATGAGTAAGAAGAAATGAGGACAAACGATGAAACCACTGTCGACTAGTCTATTTCAAACCATAAAGTGATCGTTGTAATCGACAAACTTGATTAGGGTGTGAGACTTGCATTCCTGGAGGCAGCTACATATAGACTTCTTCATTTAATTCTCCATGAAGGAATGCATTGCTAACATCGAGTTGACGAAGGTGCCAACCATGAATAGCAACCAATGCTAACAATAATCAGACTGTTGTGAGCTTCGCAACTGGAGAAAAAGTATCAAGGAAATCCAATCCTTCCATTTGAGTATACCCCTTGGCTACAAGTTGAGCCTTATATCGTTCAACGGAGCCATTAGCATGATACTTAATCTTATAAACCCAACGACACCTAATAGCTTTCTTATTAGCTGGTAAGTCTGTAAGGGTCCAAGTGTTATTCGTTTGTAAAGCTTGTAACTCGGCTTGCATCGCTTTAAGCCAACAACCATGTTGAGATGCTTCAGCATATGTCTTAGGCTCAATAGATGTAGAAATGGAAAGAATAAAATGTCTGTGGGATGATGATAGACGCGAATAAGATAGTACAAAATTGAGAGGATGACGCACTGAAGCTGAATAATCGAGAGGATGGCTCACTGAAGCTGAATTGATATTAGCAGCTGAAGTGAGAAATGCATGATAGTCGTGAAGGTAAGTAGGAGGTCTTCTATCTTGTGTGGAACGGTGTAAAGGTGTGGCTGAATTATTGTCTGTATGTTCACTAGACGTGGGTAAGCTTACAGGCACAACATCATGTGTTTCAAAGGGAAAATGATCAAGTACAAATGGTGTAGGGGAAACCAAAGGTTGTGATTGTTGTGTTTCAGGTTGTGAGGGAAAGTGATTTTCATAAAAAATCACATTTCGAGAAACAACTAAATCATTTGAATGTAAATTATATACCAGATAACCTTTTGTATTTGGCTTAAAACCCAGAAAAATGCATGGATGTGCTCTTGGGTCTAACTTTTGTCAATGTGCTGAGAGTGTGGAAATGTAACAAAGACATCCAAAAACTTTGAGATTTGATATATCACATGGACTTCCAAACAATTTTTCATAAGGGGATGCATTTTTCAAAAATGGAGTAGATATGCAATTTATCAAATATGCTGCATGACTTAAAGCAAAACACCATAAACTATTAGGCAAGTTTGATTGAAAAAGTAATGCTCTTGTTACATTCAAAAGATGTTGATGCTTCCGTTCAACAATTCCATTTTGCTCAGGCGTTTCAACACATGTTGTTTGATGTATAATGCCCTTTAAACTATAAAAATCATTCATAAGAAATTTCAGGCCATTATCAGTTCTAATTTTCTTAACCTTATTGTCAAATTGAGTTTCAACAAGAGCTATAAAGGCTTTGATATGTTCTCGTGTTTCAGCTTTGACATGCATTAGAAATATCCAAGTAAAACGTGAATAATCATCTACTATGGTTAGAAAGTATCAATGTCCTAGCATTGAAACCTTTGAACAAGGTCCCCATATATCTATATGTAAAAGTTAAAAACTATTCGATGCATGTGAGTTACTGGTGGGAAATGGAAGTCTTTTATGTTTAGCATAATGACATGTATTACAAACAAAATTCTTATCAAGCTTTAAGAAAGGATAGGTTGACTGCATATTTCTTAAACGTTCAAAGGAAAGATGTCCCATTCTGAAGTGCCAAAGATCTATAGGTGTAATAGTACAATGTGGATGAAAAATGTTGGTTTCAATGTTGGATATGGCCATATAGTTTGGGGTGAGGTAGTACAATCCATTTCTCACTTTAACTGTACCAATCTTTGCTTGAGTGATCACATCCTGCATTAAGCATGAATCAGAAGAGAAAACAAGTTTACAGTTATTGGTAGAGACAAGTTTAGATATGGAAATCAGATTAAAGGAAAAGGAAGGGACATATAACACTGTTGACAGGATGATAGAATCTGAAATGCATATGTCACCAGAGTGAGTAGCAGTGACATGATGGCCATTTGGTAGTCTAACTACAGTAAAAGGATTCAGCTGAGTGTAGGATTTAAAAAGATGAAGTGAGGTTGATACATGATCAGTTGCTCCAGAATCCAAGATCCATGTGTTGAGTGTGTGTGTGTGGTTTACAAAAGACAAAGACTTACCATGAGCTGGTGTTGTGTCAACAGAACAGGAGGCTATCTGTTTAAGATTGGATGACATGTTAGTTGAGTTCCCATTAGTTGATTGTTGGATTAAAACAAGCAATGCTTTGTATTGCTCAGGTGAAAAACGAATCTCCTTGAACTCTAAAAGTTGTGTTTGATCATTGGTGACTGCATCATCTCCTGCCACCAAGCTGTTAGCACTGCTCCTTGGGTTAGAAAACCTGTAACCTGGTGGGAATCCATGCTTTTTGTAGCATACATCAATAGTGTGACCCATTTTTCCACAATAAGTACATACTTTCCCACTCATATGGCTGCTGGACTTGTTCCTTTCACTGTTATTTGAAGGAACTCCATGTTTCTTATAGCAAACATTCTCAGTATGTCCAGTCTTCCCACAATAATTACAGGCCAATTTTACTGCATTAATTAAACTACCTTTCATGTCTATGTTATTAGCAGCTATCAAATTGCTTCCAATTTGTCTTTCCTGTTCTGCAACATAGGAAAATATCCTTGATATTTCAGGTAGTGGATCCATGAGGAGGACATGTGATCGCACATTTCCATATTGTTCATTCAATCCTCTGAGAAACTGAATTGCTCTATCCTCAAGCTTTCTTTGAGCTACAATATTAAGTGCTAAACATGTGCATCGCGTATTGCATGAGCATATAGGATCAGGTCTAAAATTTTCCAGTTCATCCCTGTGACACCCTCTACCCCTCACATATATACTGATAAAGGAATAAAAATCCAAATATTAATTAATAGCATTTTTTTTACATTTGTAAATACAAGTTTTTCAAAGGGATAAAAGGCTCACATTCACTTTCTTCTACATCATATTCAAACTTGTCCAAATAAATGATAAAGTTATCTCGATTTAAGCAAGACCGTCTAAGACTTCATACAATTAATATAAAACCCTATATCCCAATGTCACATCCTATCAGAGCGTTGTGTCTCGACGTCCTTCAACACAAGATTCCTTAAATCAATTCACCTAGTCGTCTGCTCCCCCGAACACAAAGTTCAAGATCATCACAGGATTCAAACACAAACAGCACACGGGGAGTGAGTTATCACATTCCTAACTAATAGAGAAACAAGACAACTAGATATATATATCATATAAACTAAATAAAATTTACTTACACGTAATTCACGTAATTCCACCACTTTGTCATTCAAAGTTCACTTTTCATCCATCAATCACACTTTTCAATCATCAATCACATTACACAAAAATCACATTCTCTGATCAAGACATAATAACACATCAATTTCATAATAAACAATTAGCAAGCGCATGAGACAGTTATGCTAAGACTCAAGCCTATATGCAATGTGGTACCATGTCAGTGAAAAACCACCCTGGGGCGCTTAGGAGTACATAACAAGACACACCACACAATGGGTTTGTCAAGTCACTCTCACTAAGTAAGATCATAAGGAGACCAGTCAGGGTCACGATATTTTGCGAGAATGCTCCAACCATATGGGATCAGCATAAGCTTAAAGGAGCACTCAAACCCGGTGACCCCCAAGGCCTACACTCCGAAGAGTCCGTCAGGGCCTCTCCCTCCTGATTTAGGTCCAACCCCTAAAATCATTTTAGCACACAAACACTGCTAGTGAATTATACAATACCTACGACCTCACACTCGTGTCTTAAGCACGTACAACATATTGCGCTACAATTTAGCACTGGTTCCTAAATAGGAAACCTACACTTTCTCTTTAACACTGCGCATTTATACTTTTCTCAAGATAACACTGGTCGGATTATTGTACAATTCACAGCTTACAACACAAATAATGTCACATCAAGAGTTAATCACACACTTACTCACAACCAAAACTCATTCACAATTTCACATCTCATAATGTCACAATCCACCATCACATGTTTTCACATATCTCACAATTCAACACCTGTTCTACTTTACACTTTTACTCAATCTCAATAACAATATTATAATCTCAAGGCAACATATCATTCCACAATTCATCACATATTTCATTTATAAGCACTGCTCATGAATTATAAAATACCACGACCTCACACTCATGTTTCAAACATGTTTAACACAATTGAGCTACAATTTAACACTGGTTCCTAACTAGGAACCTACACTTTCTCTTTAATACTGCACATAAACACTGGTCGGGTTATTGTATAATTCATAGCTCACGATATAATTAATGTAACATCAAATGTTAACACATCCACTTATTCACAATCGAATATCATGTCCACACTTTAACATCTCATAACATCACATCAACCATCTCATAACATTCCCAATGATATTCATAAGGTACAACATACACATGTTCATAAAATTTAACCATAATATTCTCAAACTCCAACACTTAATAATTTTTGGAATCATACTATAACACTCTACAATATTATTTACATAAATTATTAATATAAATAACTACCTCTATATATATAAACTAGCATACATCATATTAAATCACAAATTTCAAAGTAAGCTTTCAATGCACAAATTCTAAATAATTATATGAACACTTTGGTCAGTTTCAATTATGATATTAATTTTTTAATTTATATATAAAAACCTAAACAACAAGAAAAAGAGAAAATACAAAATCAATATCTCTCTCTAAATTTCTCCTTACTTTATTTTATCAATTCATATTAATTAGAAAAAGTACTCAATTTATAGGGTTCACGCTCAACATAATAACATATCAATTTCACAACAATTGATCTGTCAAACATATATAATTCACTGTAATAATTATAAGGATAAAATGAAATTGCAAAAACACTCAAAAACCCATTCCAATTGATATCTCTAAGGATCCCTACACATGTTCTCACTAGTTCCCAATTGTGAATAACTCATCTCTTACCTCTAAGAGGACTCACGTGTCTTCCGACAATGATAGCGGCATCTATAGCAGTTCCCTGAGATTCCTCAAGTTTTTCCTCCGACTGCTCCGATAGAATTCTCGAACGTCAGAGAGACGGAGAAGAGATTGAAGCCTCCGCTTGTACTGTCTTCATGAGATTCCTTTTTCTCCTACCATGAATATTATCTCGCAAATCCCAACGGTGAGAGTGTGCGAAATTTAATTTTGAGCAACATATCCAAATTTCATGAAAATCCAACGGTTAACAAAACCGGGATCGTAGTTTTACCGAGACAGTTTTGGGTTTCTACGGGAAAATAAAAAGCTACAATGCGAAGAGTTTTCCTCTAAGCTCATACATTATTATGCAATTTCCAACGGTGAGAATGCTCGAAATTGGGTTGCGAACGTGGTGCTCAAATGTCACGACGATCCAACGGTGAATGTGTTCGAGATCATCGTTTTTCTGAGACAGGTTTTGTGGGCTGCGGGAAAAAGAAAGGGTTTTGAGAGGAGAAGGGGAAAAACGAAAATGAGAGGCTGAGGAGTCTGTTTGAAAAACCTAGCATGTTACTATTTATAGCTAGGGGCATTTACGACCTATTATTTACTCTATTTATTTATTTTTATTATTTTTACTAAAAAATTCTTAAATTTATTTATGAAAAAATGGGATGTTACAATCCCAAATTATGTGCAATTTCGTGAAATACTCTATAACTGAAAGGTTACCTTACCTAATTGAAGCTGTCTCTTGCTAGAGATCAGAGATCCTAAGAAGATCACTCTGCACATATCTGGATTTTAGGTCTTTCCATATTTCCTCTGCCTTATCCATCCACAAAATACTTTGCCTAATAGTCATGGATACTGAATGAACGATCCATGAAACCATCATGTTGTTGTAGCGCCTCCATGCTCCATAAGTTCGATCAGCCTTTAGCGGTTCTGGTGCACCTCCATCGATGAATTCAAGCTTATTCTTTGCACTCAGAGCAATCATCATTGATCTGCTCCATGAATGATAGTTCGAAGAATCAAGAACTGGTGAAACAAGTGATACCGCTGGATTTTTGCTTAGATGCAAGTAAAGAAAGCTATCCACACCAGGTGTTTGTGAATCTCTCTCACTCATGACTATAACAATGGAGATGAATCAAAACAAAAATCGAAACAGAGACGAAAGCAGGTTGAAACGATATCTTCGAGTGCGCAGCAGAGCTCTTCAATGGTGAAGAGCTCTGATACCATAACAGAAATTGAAATGAATGAATAAAAGAAGCTGTATCGAGAGAGAGAAAGAGATCGAGAGAGAAGAAAACGAAAAATAACTTATGGAATGATCAAAGACGGCTTAAGCTTTATTTTCCAGTAAGTATGGTTTATATACAGAATGGAAAATGAAAAAGGGAAAGTTAGTTATTCAGTTACAAATGAAATGAAGGGTAAATGAAATGTAAATGAAATACAGTAGCGGCAACTCTGCAATAGCGGCAACTCTGCAGTAACAGCAACACGAATTCTCTCCTAGTGGCTAAGAACTAATCCTAGTATTAATACTGCAATCACCACACTAAAACATTTATTGTGACAAATAAAAATGATTTTTTTCTCATGCATTTTTTAGCACCAATTTCCAAATTACAACTAATAATATAATGATCCTAAGTAAATCTTCATCATCTCGTTAATTCCTTTATTCAATTCTTCACTCTCAAATCCAAAGTCCATCCATTCTGCGGGCAATTTATTCAAATCCAACATACATTCTTCAACACCATCAGACACTTTGTTGAGGTCAAAATGATTTTTAGTCTCATTGGCAGAAGTTTCACCTCCAATTCCGACCCTAATTGATGACTTAATTTCTGTTGTTGTGACCTCCTCTTTGTGGCCAGAAATGACACTACTACAAAATTCATTTTTTAAGACGCGTGTTCTAAGGCGGTTGTTTAAAATCGTCTTAGAATATGAAGCGGTGGCAATTTTGTAATAAAAGAGAAAATTTTTATCTTTAACGTCGTACATTCTAAGGCGGTTATAGACGACCGTCTTAGAATGTCCTTCGGTGGCAATTTTGTAATTATCAGAAAGTAAGACAACGACGTTTTTACGAAAGACCGTCTTTGTATATGTTTTTACTTTTTAACCTAGCCCACGAAGGTTCTTTCGTTCTTACTCCGCTCTCTCATCCGTGGTCACCCTCTCCTTCAACCGCAGTCTTACGCCGCCGTTTCATTCTTACGCCGCCCTCTCCTTCAACCGCAATCTCTTGGAAACAAAACCCCCATCACACAGTGTCTCCCAACGCCACGAAGAAGAGGAAAAGCCACAAAGAAAGTCATATCAAGGACACTGATGCTTTTCCTTTTGGGACTGTTACTTCAAGGTATGTTCTCGTGCTTTTCATCAATTTCATTACCTTCTCAACCAGCTAAAATATTTGACTAAAACTTATGCATGTTGTGGGTATTTCCATGGGCACGACAAACTAACATATGGAGTTAGCAAGGGTTAACAACTTTACTGGTTCCAGCAACGAAACTGGGTCTCTTTAATTTTGTGGATGGTTCCAGCTAAAATGTTGATGGGGTTGAAGTTTTTTATTTTCTTTAATTTTGAGTGTCTATTTTTTTTAAAGGAACCCGATATTTTTTTCTTGACTGCAGGTATCACATTGTAATAATCAGCTTTTATGTGCCTTTTTATTTGAACTAGTTTCTGGATTCTAATAATTATGTAATATTTGCATTTGTGGATAATAGGGATAGGAGTACCTTGATTTTTAAAATATATGAAGGCTATAAGCATTCTTCATCTTCCAGGTCTTCTGAAATTTCTTCTCATTCTGCACCACCAGAAACAGAAAAAATAAATGTATCATTGGAATTGAGGTTAAATAGTATTTTTTTTTTAAAAAAAAAGAATAAGCATCTATACAATATTTTCAACAAAGAACAGTTGAAACGTCAGAAGTTAAACTTTCTCACCAAAATCCCTTGGCACTTTGCATTTGAAGCACTCTGTCCTGCTAGCATAATTATGTACTCCACAGCCGATTCTGTTACATAAGAAAAAGGGAAAATAAGGTGAAATACTTTGAATTAGGAAGAAACTAATTAATTAGGATACAAGCATTTGTATCATATTTCTTTTTTTTTTTCTTGTGTGCAACAAAAATAACTGAACTCTTTCATGTTGGCCAACATCGGTACTGTGTATTTACTGGCATGGCCCTAATTCTCCATCTCAAATAGGCACCTTTTGTCCAAATTCTCTCATGTTATTAAATTACATTGCTCACATTTTATGATAGTTTGGAATGTATGTTGGTGACATGTAGTCAGTATTTGTAGTCTCAAATTAAATGCAGGCTCTCTATATTGAAGTGTGAGGCAGCTGATAATGTGATGATAAATAATGTAGGGTAAGAATGAATGATACTATTTGGAGTAGTGAAAAAGTGATGGTAATATGAACTAACCTTGGGCAAAGCCAGTCTCCATTCTTTCATCCTAGGGGAAAAGTGTAAGATCCATATTCTCCAGATTTTGTGCCATATCCTGAACAGTAATAATCTTTTATTGCACCACATCTATAGCAGCTTGATCTACTGACATAGTTATGAGCTCCACAGTTGCAGAACCAATCCCCTGCTAATGCTTCAGTCTTGTTGTATCTGTAGGTTGAAGGGTCAGTTCCCCCATACTTGGGGTATCTACAACTCTGGCATGTTTCCCTCTTCTTGAAATTTATGTGCTCGCAAACACCACACATCCAATCTCCTCCATACCAGCTCATTTTCCTTATCAATATCCAAACTTGAAGCTGTAAATTTATGTAGCCTAGTCACACAGCAATGAGAAATATTACTAGTCCTTGTTTTATGCATTATGAGTTATGACCCTACTAAAGGCATGCAAATTTTTATCCATGGATAGGTTATTTGCATAGGGAACTACTGCCTTAGGTGATAGAATACTCTGTCATGATAGCATAGCAATCTTGTCAATTTTTTCTACTCTATTACCATGAGGTTCCAACACAGTGCATTAACAAAGAAAGATTACACATAATAAGATATTATTTAAGATGCCAATGACAAGCATGGAAACAAGAAATTTACCTTTTAAGAATAATGAAACAGTAGAAGTATCACGCTAGTAATGATTTTTTGTTGATATAGTAGTAGTACTTAGTTTTGAAATAGCTAGCTTGCGAGTCAAGATGGTGAGTCTGTTGCTTGTGTTGTGAGACTTAATATACTATTTGTAAGACCCATTGTGGTGGCACAAATGTCACTTCATTCCCCGGTAAAATGTAGAAATTACTGGAAGGCGTATATAAAAGTTTGCACCTATTCTATTGTAATTCTTACAAATGGCTGGAAAGATAAGTAATCTTTTTCAATAGCATACTATTGCCATATTATGAATATATGTGTTAAGAAGTGGGAAGTATAAGAATAAAAAAGAGTGTATTTTAAGGTCCTGCATGATTGCAATAATACTGAAAATAGAGTAAGTTATCAAAAGGCTAGAAATGAAATAGGAAAAGTTGTAAATGAGGGACAATCGATCCAAACCTTTAAAGGACCGGACTTTTAGCAAAATTTTGGGATATAATGGAGAACATAAAATATATAAACTTGACAAAAGTAGAGAAAATAAATCAAGAGTTTTGGTTATAAATAAAAATAATAAAAAAATGAGGCTAACTATTTTTATAATTTTCTCAATGCTTCACAAGGATCAGACTATAATATGAAAGGATTGGAAATATAAGAGAATGAACAAAATTTAATTTACTATTGTAGAATTTGAGATGAAAAGGTAAAAGAAGCTAAAGAGGATTGAATGATAGATAATAATTAAATTGTTGGCTGTTGAAGTATGGAAATGTGTAGAAAAACATTACTGTATATTAATTATTTGACTCACATAACTGTTATCTTAGATTGTTTTATACATTTTAAAGAAAAATTAATAAATAGATGAAAAAAAATATCAATTTTATAAAATTAACCTTATCATCATTAATTTATTTTTAATTTTTGTTACCTATATCATTAATATTATAAGAAATATAAAGAAAAAATAATTAATATTATATTAAAAATTAAAATAACAATTATTTATGATAATGCTTTGTGGGTGTGTGCTTAATCAGCTGGTATGCAGTGTATTTGGCTAAGCAAAATGCATGTCTTTTCACTTTTCAGTTAGTGTATTTTTTATATACTTTGGTATAAGATTGTTTCCTAACTTATTTTGGGCTTTCTGTTGATGGTTACGTTTGAGTTTTGTTGTATGATTTGAAGAAGGATTAGAGTGCTCTGCTTTTTCTTTCTAATAATGCAACAGAGGCTATGCATTATGTTCATTAAGTAATCAATTATAATGTGCATGCAGGGTGATTTTATCTTTGTATTGGGTTTGGGTGGAGGGTAGCATAATAATTTTCCAAATTATCTAAAGTTTAGTTTGCATTAAAGAACTTTCTGAAGTTTTTACTTGTTTTTGTTTATAGGTTGCTTCGTATGAGTTTACCACCTTAACTTGCATCCCAGGTGTCATCACATATCGTGGAGCTAAAATCCAGGTATCTCCACATAAACATATTATATGTTGATAAATTTATCACCTTACTGTGCAAAAGATATTCTGCTTGTGGGTTGATAAGCCTGGGATGCCTAAAGCTGAATTTAGTTGTACCTTTTTCTGATAATAGTTGAGAGAAGATTAAATGATATGTGAATGTTGCCTCTCTATATTAGTAGCCTCTGACTATAAGCTGCATGTGTGCTCGGGTCTAAGGAACATTGGCATAGGTTTTGGCAAATTTTATATTTCATCCTCTCACTGTTCATATTTCATGTATTAGTAAGTAGAGTTGTTTGTGTTGGTTGTTGGACCATAATAAAGTGACAGTGACACGTAGAGAATCTAGGGCTACACTTGGTTAATCTAAGACTAGGTAATAAAAAGAAAATACTTCATTCATTTCATATACACTTGGTTAATCTAAGACTAGGTAATAAAAAGAAAATACTTCATTCATTTCATAACCTTCTTACAACTGAAAAGGCTCCCTTTATAAGGCAAAGCTCCCAGCGGGCTATAAAGCAGAACCATACAGATAACAGATAAAAGTAAATCGCATTCTAATTGAAAATTCTAATAATTGGCAAAGTCAGTCATCTAGGATGGTCTGCGTGTTTTTTGCTTGGGCCTTGCTGTGGAGTAGGCTGAAGTACTAGCTTTGCTTCCGGACCAGCTATCCCTAGAAGATTTTAAGTGATAAACACCTAAAGTTGATTAAAGCTTTGTCCTGTGTCATTTAATTGTTTGTGTTGATATTTTTATCCATATTATAAATGAATATATCTGGAGTTTTATTTTGATTGGGCTGAATAATTTCTTAAATTAAAAATTTGAGAATATCTTTTTAAGGTTCGTAATGCTTGTAGGAGTACAATCTAGTCTGTCTGTTTAAACTGTCAAATTAGGCATCAAAACATTTTGAGGATGAAGTTTATACAACTATGCGGAGGAGTTTCTTTTGTTTTTTTTTTTATATATAAATAATTTAGGCATTAAAGGGTTAATGTTGACTGTGTTTTCTAAATCTATTTTACCAAGAAGTCCCATTAATATTGTTTACTTCAAAATAAAATTTTTAACCATGAAAAAGCTTATCTTCAATTAGTTTGAACTTAGGTTCAGTTGGATATTAGTCATTTTATTGGTTCTCTTATTTGACATAGCAAGCACAATAAATTCCCACACTAACTGTTGGGTTCTTTGGAAGCATGTCAACCAACCAGAAAAATGATAATAAAAATAGATTATTCAAATATTGCTTATAAGGTATTAAAAGGTAGGCTTCTATTAAAAAAAAAAAAAGGTAGGCTTCTAATCCAGAAGATTATTATTCATCAACCGTGTTTTAGGAGTTTTTAAATTCTACGGGGATATATTTAGATGTGTTTTTAACTTGTTGTTTCTTTCAATTTATTTCCTTTATCTCTATTTTTAAGTTGAATTTTAATATTTTTAAAAAGTATTAATATTTAAAAAAAACCTTAATTTTACATTTAGTTTGAACTAAAAAATTTAAGCTGAAATCTTATATTTTATTGGACAATTTTGATAGACTCATTTTTTTATCTTTATAAATAAAAAAACAAACATATTTTATTATGAAAGATATATAGAGAGAGACTAATCAAGTCATGTAAGTTATTTTAAAATATATATAATTTTTTTAATTGGTCACATGCTATTAAAAATGTGTTTGGAAATATATTTTGCAGTCAATAAATAATTAAGCTTCCATTAAGACATGAAAACTCATGCCAATGATGCATGAGCTGACATACTATTAAGCTTTATCATCTATCTATAATTGGGACTTACCGTGGCAATTAATTGATTCACAAATTTATTTTTTATTTATAAATTACACTAAATTAGTACTGAACTTTTCAATTTATTTTATTAGTTTGGCTTGAATTTATTTTATCAGATTTGCGCTCGAGTATTCAACTTGAAAAACTAACCTCCAGTATGAGAGCTATGATTCAGATAATTCCTTTATATATTTTTTAGACATTTAACAACTCAATTAAAATTAATTTTAGATCAATGCATTGTAACTATAATGTCTTTTTCAATTTGGGTCTACTCTATGAAGTTTACCTGCCTGACATTTTTGGTACAAAATCATAAGTTTAATATTATTATGATCCAAAAAATTATTATTAAATTTTAAACTAATGGAATCAAATTTCAATTCACTTTTGTTAGGTTGAGTTTGATAGGCCAACCTTTTATAATCCATTTTTCTCACATATACAATTCACATGCAAACTGCAACTTAAATTGAAAAATTAAAGGAATCAAATTATCTCCCTCTACCACCAAACTTGTCAATCTCACTGTCATGTATCAAGCAAACATAAAAGCAAAGGCAGTGAAAGACTTTTACAGAGTTGGTCACATATCATCTTTTTTTTTTTAAAATTAGCTTTTACATAATTTAAAAAAAGATAAACTTAAGATATTTTTACATTCCAAACACTCAAACAGGGAGGATCATTTGTGATCGAGTATGTTTTCTGGTTTCTTTCGTCATGCTCTCAGTATTCTGTTGCTTTTTAACTTGATCTTGGTCTTCTTCGGACTAGTAGTACATCATCCATATGCTTAAATCATGTTTAGCTTGCCAACATATTTCAGCTTTCTTCCTAAAGCTGCTCTTTTTTTCTCACATTCAGTTTATTGCTTACCATTTGGAATAGTGACAAGTAAAGACAAATCACAACTCACGGTCATCCAATTCCAAGAATAGAGGTTGGTTCCTTTCTTTATAGCTGATTATATTGCCTACTTCTTTTGTTCATTTATTCAAGATTTGAAGAAATTTCACTCATAAAGATGGATATTTAAAGTTGTCGTTTAGATCTTTGAACTCTCATGGCTAATTTTACAAAAAATTAATATATTATGTTAAGTTTCCTAATTTAACTGGTAGCTCTCTTTAACAAAATTTTGACAAAATTAATTTCATTCAAATGTCCAATAATAACCTTTAAGAGGCAGCAGATTCAAAACGAGGGGAATGTTCAGAAATGAATGCTCATAAATAAATATATTTGCAGGCTAGCTTTTTGTTTCTTAGTTATCAATTTGGTCTTCAAATTATATTAAAAGATTTAATTTGATTTCAAATTTCAGCGGCTTTTATTTATGAACAGTGGCAATTACTATATTTATTATTAGTTTAAAAAATAAAACAAATTTCATTTCTTTTTCTTCTTCACTTTTGGTTCTGTGCTTCGTTTCATCCTCAAAAGGATTTCCCAAGGCAAAGTCACGAGCATATTTAAGACATTAGAAATTGGGTCTTTGGGGACCCTTTAAATCCTTCTAAGATCCTTGAGTATGCCTCTGGAATTCCATTTGTCAAACAATTAGTGTATTCTGTCATATTGTCATCAGCAACATATATATCCGCAGCGAGTTCTGCACCACTCTAAAGCATAGGCATTGCATACAACAACTACTTCTAAAACTTTTCTCCAATTGCCAAGGCTATGTCTCCAAAACTTGAAAAAATAGGAGGCTTAACAGACCTATGGAGCTGATTGCTGGACAATTCCACATGCAGTTGGGTAATTATCCCATCACAATAAACCAGTACTTTCTCCTCGAAGCCTCTACATACATCACCAACCACACCCACTGTGATAGCAAATGTCCTGCACCCATTATATTAGGGACCACCTGAACCCAATACAATGATTGAAAATGTGCTGCACCTATTTTATAATTCCTTGCAGCTGCCATCCTTTCCCAATTACCTAAAAGCATCTCTCAAATAAATGTCTTGCAGAAAGACTTGCACCATACTACCATACTTAAGGACCTATTTTATAATTCCCTGCAGCTGCCACTGACCTTACCTTATTCTAGAGTAAGTTCACATGTAGCTCTTAAAACTAGAAGCAACTAAGGCTCTACATCACCCCGTTTCCTTCAATCCCTAAAAATTAGCTTGGAAGGTTGTGTGAGAATACCTATCATTGACTGAAAGACTAAGGCAGAGGATCATATCCTCTGCATTCACTTGTCAATGCATTTAGTAACTTGGAACTATCAAATGAAGATTGAATAACTCATATTTTATTTCGACCAAATAATTTTAAAAAATGAATTCCAAATTTCAGTTGTTCAAAATTGAACTACTGAAATTTAGAACAAATATAAAATAAATTGAATGCATGAAAATGTGACTGCACTGAATTTATTTCCCAAGACAAATAGAAGTCAGTCTGAAGTCTTGAAAATGAACTAATGTTTTTGTGTTATTGAATTACCTTACAGCCATATGTTGTATGTGTGTTTCAATTTTTTTTGTTACACAACTGTAATGTTGTTGTGCAATTAAATATGAAATTATTCTTAATTTGTAGGTACCGACTGTTACGGATTGGCAAAAAGTACTTGCTCCTTCAGTCTTACTGCAACAAATACTATCATACTGCTCATCTTCGGAGGTATGTATGCCATTCTTAAACTATTGTGGTTAACTATTATATTTTTGCCCCTGATGTAAGTATTGTTTATTATTACATTCTACCTCATTGAGTGAGCCATAGTTCCCCGTTTGAGCTTCAATACAACGATTAATACGGATAGTTTGGATTAATTGTTGTATTGAATCTTGAATTGTCCGTTTGGACAGTTTGGGAAGACAATTTTTTTTTTTACTTCATTTTGACTTACAAGTCAAGTATGTTGTGTTATTTTTTATTATATTTTGGTCACTGCATCTTGCTTTGTTCTCTGGGTGCATACATGAGCGGTGTCAATTGATGTCACCGCTTTGATGTCGTGTACTTGGAGACCAAAGCGAAATGCTGCCGAAATTTAGTCCAATTTAACATAACCGCCTTAACTTGTTTGTTTGAATGAAGTAAAAAATTGTCTTCCTGAACGGGGTAGGGTCACACCTTTTTACAATAAAAAAGAGAGGTTCGCATGCATATCAGATAATGAACCTCGTTTGACAGTACACCAAATATGGATCGGAGTTGGATGAAAAGACCACGCATAACTGAAGAGTACGAGAATGGGGTTGAAGATTTCTTGCAATTTGCCAAACAAAATGCTCCAGACTTTCATGGGGTATACTTCTGTCCATGTGTGAAATGTTTGAATGGTCGACGGCAATCTTTGGATGACATTAGAACACATCTGATATGTGATGGTATCTGTCCTACTTATACAAGATGGATATGGCATGGTGAGTTATCAGAAATGTCATCAACCCCTGGAAATGTTGGAGTTCATGAAGAAGTTGGTGATCGTATAAAAGACATGCTACGCGATCTTGGACAAGAGGGTTTTAGGCAAACACATGCACCATATTATGAAAAGTTAGATAATGATTCAAAGACACCGTTGTATGTCGAATGCACTAAGTATACACGGTTGTCAGGGGTGTTAGCTTTGGTGAATTTGAAAGCAAGATTTGGGTGGAGTGACAAAAGCTTCAACGAATTACTGTTGTTATTGAAGAATATGCTTCCTGAAGATAACACGCTACCGAAGAATCATTACGAAGCAAAGAAGATATTATGTCCTGTTGGAATGGAATACCAAAAAATACATGCTTGCCCTAACGATTGTATCTTGTATAGGCATGAGTATGCTGAACTGCGCAACTGCCCTACATGTGGCGTGTCACGCTACAAAGTGAATTCCAACGATTGCGGTGAAGATGCAACCACATACAAAGATCGTCCATCTAAAGTTTGTTGGTATCTTCCAATAATACCAAGGTTTAAGCGATTGTTTGCTAATGCAGAAGACGCGAAAAATCTAACATGGCATGCTGATGGCAGGATCAAAGATGGATTGCTCCGTCATCCTACTGATTCTCCTCAATGGAAAACAATTGATCAGCTGTATCCAGAGTTTAGCCAAGATCCCAGAAACCTAAGGGTTGGTCTTGCTTCGGATGGAATGAATCCATTTGGAAACTTAAGCTGCAATCATAGTTCGTGGCCTGTTTTGCTAATAATCTACAACCTCCCTCCTTGGTTGTGCATCAAGCGGAAGTACATTATGATGTCTATGATGATAGCTGGTCCAAGACAACCAGGAAATGACATTGATGTGTATCTTGCTCCCTTGATTGAAGACCTCAGAAAATTGTGGGTAGAAGGGGTTGATGTGTATGATGGGAATGCTCATGAGACCTTCAAGTTGCGTGCCTTGATATTTTGTACCATTAATGACTTTCCAGCATATGGTAATTTGAGTGGATATAGTGTGAAAGGCCACCATGCATGTCCCATATGTGAGAAAGACACAAGTTACATCCAAATAAAGCATGGCAAAAAGACAGTGTATACAAGACACCGAAGATTTTTAAAACCTTTTCACCCATATAGGCGAATGAAGAAAGCCTTTAATGGGACATCTGAGATTGACAGTGCACCGATTCCTTTGTCAGGTGTTGAAGTTCTTGATCGGGTGAACAACATTACCGTTATCTATGGGAAGACACAAAAAAAGGATGGCTCCGCAAACAAAATTTGGAAGAAAAGGTCCATCTTTTTTTATCTGCCTTACTGGTGCAATTTACATGTGAGACATTGTTTAGATGTTATGCATGTTGAGAAAAATGTCTGTGATAGTTTGGTTGGGACACTGCTTAACATTAAAGGGAAGACAAAAGATGGTTTGAAATGTCGTCAAGATCTAGCAGAAATGGGCATACGTCAACAGTTGCATCTAGTGTCAAAAGGGCTTCGAACATATTTACCGCCAGCATGTCATACGATGTCAACGTCTGAGAAAAAAAGTTTCTGTCATTGTTTGAAAAATCTTAAAGTCCCACAAGGATACTCTTCAAATATCAAGAGCCTTGTATCTGTGACTGAAATGAAGTTGGTTGGTTTGAAGTCGCATGATTGTCATGTTTTAATGCAGCAATTATTGTCTGTTGCCATTCGTGGTATATTGCCTGACAAAGTAAGGGTTGCAATAACTCGATTGTGTTTTTTCTTCAATGCCATCTGTAGCAAAGTCATCGACCCGAAACAGTTGGATGATTTGGAAAATGAGGCTTCGATTATCATTTGTCAGTTGGAGATGTATTTTCCACCAGCCTTTTTTGACATAATGGTTCACTTGGTTGTTCATCTGGTTCGAGAAATACGGTTTTGCGGGCCCGTGTATCTGCGATGGATGTATCCGGTGGAGCGGTACATGAAGGTATTGAAAAGTTATACCAAGAATCAATATCGGCCAGAAGCAAGCATTGTTGAAAGGTACGTGGCAGAAGAAACTATTGAGTTTTGTTCTGACTACATTGAAAATGCTTCACCTGTGGGTCTTCCTCTAAGCCGTCACGAGTCTAGCCACCAAGGTAGGGGGACACGAGGATTCAATGTTGTAACCATGGATCGCCAGCAACTGTCACAAGCACATTTATATGTACTAAACAACACAGCTGAAGTTATACCATACATAGATGCTCACAAAGAATATGTTACAACTTGTCACCCAACCATGAATATGATGCGTGTGTTGCAAGAGCACAATAAGAGTTTCGTCAATTGGTTTAGAAAAACAATATTTGCTAGCGACAACGCTTCTAAGACATTATCATTGTTAGTTGTTGGGCCTAATCTCAATGTCTTAACTTGGAAGGGGTATGATATCAACAATTATTCTTTCTACACAAAATCCCAGGATGATAACAGCACTGTACAAAACTGTGGAGTAACGATTGATGCTCATTCGGAGCACTTTAGTAGTGCATTAGATAATCATCCTATTCGAGCATCCATGCCTTATTATGGACTAATTAAGGAAATATGGGAGCTTGATTATGGTGAATTTAGAGTGCCTGTTTTCAAGTGCCAATAGGTTAATGGAAATGCTGGTGTCCGACAAGACAAAATGGGTTTTACTTTGGTTGACCTTCAAAAGATTGGTTACAAGGAAGAGCCATTCATCCTGGCAGCACAAGCAAGAAAGGTGTTTTACGTTGAAGATCCCAGTGACGCGAGATGCTCAGTGGTTCTTCAGGGTAAAACAACTGGTATCCCTCCCGATATTGATGCTTCAACCCTTGATGTTAACGACATCCCGACGTTCTGCACAGAAATGCCTTCGGTAAATGCTGAAAATGAGGAGGATGATGTATTTGCAAATCGGATCGATCATGATGAAGGTTTATGGGAAAATATTGCTACTTGAATGTGGTATATAACCCAAATTTTCTTTATGTTGTCCATTGTGATTTTCAATTTGCTATTATTTGTCTTTCATTATAATTTCAATTTCATACTTGTATGTTGTGACAATTAAGTTGGCATAATTAATTTTTCTTTTTTATTGCAGCCATGACAACACCCCCGAGATCCCCTCCACCACCAGATTCTCCTAGTGCAACCACAAAAAGGAAGACTAGACAAACTACCAGGCTCCGAAGGTTGACTGCACGAAGCTTATATCAAGCACGACCAACTGTCCACGTCAACACTAGTACTGGTAGAGGATCTGGCCCGCATAAAGAAAAATTCCATAGTTACTTGGGGGTAGTGGCGTGGGAGAAAATCCCTATTGTTCATGCTACTTGGAAAGATGTCCCCGACACTCTAAAAGTTATTGTATGGGATGACATTTTGGTAAGTCCACTCAACTGGTAACGAGTTTACTTTTGTGTATATTTAATGCCTGTGGAAATTTGGTTTATGCAAGTACTAATTGAAAAGTATTTATTATTTTAGGCCAAATTTGATATTCCTGAAGGTTTAACTGCGAAGAAGAAGGTTATGTCCACGGTTGCGACAAGATGGAGGCAATTTAAGTCCTCCCTGACCTCCAAATATGTATACAATGACAAAGACGATCAACAAAACATTGATCCATTTGCTAAGTATGGTTTCGATCGAGAAACACGGGAAGCATTTTCAAAGACTCGACAGACACCTACTTGGAAGGTTTAAATTGAATTGTTTTTACTCAACATTTAACTTATTTAATTGTTGTCAAAGTTTTGATATATTGACTTGTATTTAATAATGCTGACAGGGAATCCGTAAAAAAGCACAGGAAATTCAAAAATTCAACGACTGTCCCCACGTACTGTCTCGTGGAGGGTACGACGTGCTTGAAAAAAAATTGATGGCCGAGAAAACAAAGTCAAGAGTGAATCAAGGTGACGGTACTGACAATACAGATGTGGTCGTCGACCCTCCATCCCCTATTGCAAGACATCTGAAGTGGAAGAAGGCTAGAACTAACAAATTTGGGCAAATGACATCTGCTGCAGCTCAAGAAATCACAGACAAAATTGTAAGCTCAATATATGTCACCCTTAAAAATTTTAAGTTGTAATGACACTTATAAGTTTACTTGTTGTGATTGTTACAGGATGATTTGCAGGAACAATCAACACAGGGAACTTTTGTCCCGCATGGTCGTGAAGACATTCTGAACACTGCCATTGGCCGTCCAGAGCACCCAGGTCGGGTTCGTGTTGCTGGACATGGTGTCACTATAGGTAATTACTATGGACCGCGTGGTAGTGGCTCCAACACTTCTTCGGCGACGATGACCGGAGATAAATTGGTGGAAATCATAGGAAGTATAAAGTAAGAGTTGAGGAAAGAGGTAGAAGACAAAAACAAACGGACTATCGACTTATTGCAAAAGCAATTGGATGCGATCAAGAGTGAGTTATCACAAATTCAAACGCAACAGTCAGCTCCTTTTAGACCGTCTATCCCTGATGTATTGGTTGCACGTGTCAGCACCAAAGAAAGATGTGCCGAGGCTGCTGCAAATGTTGTTGCTAAGGAGCGGTCTACACTTGATGCTTCTATTGTGGGGTTATACATTGTGTGTGGCGATAGTACATAAGTGGTGGCTGCGGGAAAAATGTATGGAGTTGGTGGCATTATACACAATGTTGCTTATGCAGATGATGTAGTAAGGGTTTGTGTTGAGACAATTTACGGTGGTGACGCCAGTGTCCCGTTTCCAACTTCAGAGATTCAGTACGTCAGGGACGCGAGTAGCACATTCATTGCATGGCCCATACATCTAGTGAAGCCTATAACTGATGTAAGTAATATAATTATCGCCCTGCCTAATGCCATTTAATTGAATACAAATTTGGTAATACACCATTTGTGATTAACTTTACTACTTATTTTGTTGTACCATATAGGATTCAAATCATAATGCGTGTTTGCCACTTGGACGTCTTGGTGAGGCTGAGGTTGCAGCTGAAGCTGATCCGTTGGGCGAATTGATGAAGACATTATTTTACGTGTACAAGAGTCCAGTGGAAGTGCCATGGGAGGCAACGCAATTTGGACTTCCTGATGTTGGGGCAAAATTTTTCATCACACATGTTGATCTAGCGGAAATAATATCAGCTGACAAGTGTTTGAACATATCTATCCTGCAGCTGTGGACCATGTATGTCATTTTTCGTCAACCTTTATGTTTGATTACGTCATAACCAACATTGTTGAATCTAAAACATTTACAATATTCATGACTTGTGTTGGAAATAGTTTTATGAATAATTGTGGTAGAAGCAAAGTTGATCAGTCACTGTATGGTCTGTTGGAGCCTCAATCTATACACAATGCTAAGGACAGACGTGAACAATGCCAACAATACATTCAAACATGGGTCAAGGAATCACAAAGGCAGTTGTACTTAGGAGTTTACTTGCATCAGTAAGTTGAACTGTTCTTGTAGTTGAAGTCGTTTTTTTTGCTTGAATAAAAACCTAATTGTAATTGTCAACTTTAGGGCACATTGGCAACTATTTGTTTTGTGTCCAAGGGAAAACACGATTGTTTGGTTTTGTTCTCTGAGGAAGAAGCCAGATATTAACATCAAAGCCACAATTAACAGGTTCTATTCAAATATACAAATGATGGTTTGTGGAGGTAACTGTTGTAACATATTCAGAAATAATGGTTGTCATATATATGGTTGTTTGTATTTTTTTTACTAGTGCAATGAAGACAATAACCAGTTCTTTCTAAGGCATGTCTAATCAACCTGCACCTCGATGGGTTGAACCAAAGGTTAGCAATTATTGAAGTTCTCCCTGTTTCTAATGAAGCGTTTGTACATGTTGAAGTCTTGCATCTTAACTAACAATTTTCACTGTTAAATTTAGAGTCATGTCCAAACTGGAGCATACGAGTGCGGATATTATGTGATGCATTGGATATGGTGCATAGTGACTGGTGGATTGAAGGATGACTGGAACAAGGTATACGTAATGCATGGACTTACAATTGTAGGTTTGGTTAATATTTGTTAAGTTACTAATAATGTCATCAATTCTTAAATTTGTAGTGGTTTTCTGATGGATCACCGTTAGACGTGGAGGCCATCACCACACTTCGCCAGAAATGGGCAACATTCTTTTTAAGTATTAGGAAAAGCGGATGCTAAAGAGGATTTTCATTATGTAGTAGAACATTTTTAGTGTGATTACATCATTTCGTTTAAAATTTCAAACAATTGTTTCATGTGACATTAATGGTTGCAAACAAACTACTTGATGGTTCGGTTAGCTAAGTGTATATGAAAGGCACAATTAAGGTCTCCATTGTTTATGCTTAAATTGTTTTAGTTTGTGGTTTTATTTTATTACAAAATATTCATTTTAATAGGATCAACGCAATTATTAGTTCATAGATTCATTTTAGTAGGTGACTTTTGTTAGGGCTCATGTTTACTATATGATTAATTAATTTTACCACTTGTTTAGCTTGTTTCAAGTGTGATGCACTTGTTCAGTGTACTTGCATGGTGCATGTTAAATAATCGAAAGAAACAACTATCAACGTAGACTTGGATGGCCTCGTCGTTCTTGGTGGTGATGACTTAAACACTAATGTGTGCCTTCTTGCTGAGAATTTCAGGTTTGTAGCTGAATTTTATTTCTGTTGTAATTTGTGTCTTAGGACATTCCCATTCATGAATATGCATAGTCATCCTGCAGGTTTAATTGCTATAATATGGATTCATGCAGGATCTAAAATTTATAAATAAGTTTAAAAAAGATGCATTAAAACCATTGAATTCATAACTCAGGTATGTATGACTTTTACCTGAGAGATTCAAGTTGCCTAAGGATGAGGTGCAAATAATTAAGTGATTGGTTTTAGGTCTTTTTCAGGACAACATTGATATGAAAGGTTGGGGTTTGATAAAGTTTTGGTGTTGTTCTCACCACTGATAGATATTATATATTTTTTAGTGTCACATTTCTTGATATTTTGTTTCTAACAGTGGGGATTATGGTGATGCTATCACGGTGGAAATTCGGAGAAGAGTTCAAATTTTAGCAAATTCAAGTGCTCACCTACTTGCATTCGAAACAGTGCCCAATAAGCTTGAAGCTGAGGTATCTTAAAGCTTTGGACAGCCAAATGCTAAAATCTATCCCCATGGTTCTTTTTTATCTCTGTAAAAAGTGTCATCCGTCTTTTAAAAATTATTGAATCATAATTTTTTTTTCTAACTTTACCCTTAATTAATATTTATGAGTGAGAGAAGATTAATAAAATCATAATAATATTTTCTATATTTTAAGGAAGGGTAATTCAGTCAAAGGAACTTGTTTTGCTTATAATCGAGGCTATCTAATGACATTCTTATTTCTTGTGCAATAACCTTAAAATGTAGATAATGAACGAAAATCAAATCCTTGATGATTGAAGAAATTCTGTTATATTTGTATAATTCATTTTGGTTGATGTGCTTTTGTTCCATGTTACCATGAAATGTGAATCACATAAACTTTTGATGGATGTTTTCTTTGAGTGAAGAAGTTTTCAACAAAATTTGGCCCAAATTTTGCCTTGCTTCCCTTGACCACTACAAAGCATTAATTTTTCGATTCTGGAGTTTCCATTGCTTTTGTGAAAGGGTAAAATCACTAGTAAAGCAACTATAATGAGTAACTCACTCAAGCATATATGATCAATTAAAATCCTGGAACAGGTACAAAATAATAGTTATCTAAAGCTAAATATTAGTATTGGACAATTAAATTTGTAAGCCTTCACTTGCAATGTTCATTTTTTTGTCTTGACTCTCGAATTTATCTAACTATATTGACTAAGGAGGCTTTTGCTCAGCTTCTGGAAGAAGAGGACATAAAGATTCCAGCATGGTTTTCTTTTAACTCATGGAGTTAATGTTGTTAGTGGTGATTCTTTAATGGAATGTGGCTCTATTGCTAAATCAGGTAATAAAGTTGTCGCTATTGGAATCAATTGTACCCCACCAAGATTTATACATGGTCCAATTATTGAACGTATTTTTTTACACATGATAAATTCTTTTTTTGTTTTTTATAACCTCTCCTATTCTTTTAGGTCATTATTAGTATTGTTGTTTCAGTTCTAAAAGTGTTAGTATTCACGTTGCCAAGTTGTTTTCATTTTGATAAGTCATGTACATTAGGGTGAATAATAAATTCACATGGAAAATGGCTTATATATATCTGTTAGTCATGTACATTAGGGTGAATAATAAATACTCATGGAGTTAAATAGCTTATTTTGATAAGTCTGTATAGGTTCAACTGTTCAAGAGTTGCATGATATTGTAAAAATAGCTTTCAACTATTTTTTATTTTTTTATGAAGATGGCTTATATGAATGGAAACTTCTCTGAGTAAAGTACTTAACCTATACCCTGATACAGTTTTCACATTAATGTGAAACTATTTGTTTCTAGAAATGTTGATAGTGTCATTTTCCCTTGTTTTTTTGTGTTACTTTCATGTAAGAAATGTGTCAGTGTTAATAAGCTATTATATTATTATTATAGTTATGGGACTTGTCTTTGTGAAATACTTATTCTTGATTCACATATGATATCTTCAGGTGACTACAAAACCAATTGTTATATATCCAAACAGTGGGGAAACTTACGATGCTGACCTAAAGGAGTGGGTGGTAAGTTTATTTCATGTGGTTTTACTATTACAATTTAAAGGATAGGCAGGCCTACTTTGTCTTCAAAATTGAAGAAAGGTCTATTATAGAATGTAAGTATCTAAATTATCATATAAAAAATAAACCACTATGCATTGGAAAATTGGATTTTGGAAATTATTCTGCTTGAATCAAGTAATGACAGATTTCACATCCTTTTATTAATAATTGTATACAAGTACATCTAAAGATTTTAAGGAAAGACTTAAATAGTTTTTTAGCCCCTATAATATTTATAGGGTTATTTTCTTTTTGGTCCTCTTAATTTTTTTTTCCTGTTTTGGTCCTTATAAAATGTTTTTGTTTCATTTGGATCCCTGTCGTGGTTAGTGATGACATGGTGTTAATAGAGATTAGAAAATAGCCAAATGTTTCCTAAATTGCAGGACTAAAATGAAATTTTAATATAAGGACTCATCAAAACTTTACAATTTTATAAGAACTGAAACAATAACATCATGGACTAAAAAATAAAATTATAGGGGCCAATACAGGAAAAATATTAAGACGATCTTTCTGAATTTTATTCCAAATTTTGGGTTGATTTCTCATTTAACCTTACATGATGGAAAGTTAATAGATATGTAGTGATCTTGAAATTAATGTCTGCACTCATGTGTTGGACATAGTCAAGAGAGATTAGTGATTATTTAATCGTATTCAGCCTATGCAATTTTCTATATTTCTTGGAACACAATAGCAAACAATGCATGTAACATAATATCATAAGAAATTAATGGAACCCACATGGACATCAATTCAGAAAAGTAAAAGTATACGCTTAACCTATCCTTTAATTCCTTAAGTTATGTTCATGTTTTAAGCTATGTTTATCTAGTTTATTGTATTTTTCAAGTTATGAACTTGATGGTTGCTTAAAGTTGATAAGTACTTCATATTGTACACATCCTTATCTTTGAGAAAAACCACATATAGCATGGAGATAGTTTCTTAGAGATTCAATCATTTTAAAGAAAATATTGTGGGATATTTCTTGAGTTATGTATACTGTTGTGTTTTCAGCAAAATATTGGTGTTACAGCAGACAGAAGTGCATAAATTGCTAAAGCAATTAGCTTATGAGAGGTTTTGTGAGGCTTCAAATCATAGTTCCAATGTCAATCTTGCTGATAAATCAAGAAAAGTAAAGGTAAAGATTAAGCAGTATATTTTCTGATATAGGACAACATTCCTTCCATTCCATTAATTGCTTTTATAAATGAAAGGCTCAAGAAAGTACAAAATATGATTTTAGGGAGTTTTTAAGTTGGTTGAAAAAGAAATTTGTTTAAGAGAAAGTAGGAAACTACATGGAAGGAAGAGATATTCTGCAAAATATGGAAACTATCTACATCTGGCAACATAAAATTATTAAGTATATTCATAACTAGTGTGTACCTTAGAAACATGGGCAGAAAGAACTCCAAAGAGAAAGACAAATCCATATCCATGACAAATTTACAGAATGAAAAAACACCCTTGAAGAAGGTAGCATTCTGCTTCAACCAGGTACAACAAAGGGTTGCTCACAGTGCACTCCTAAAATTTTAGCTTCTCTGTCTTTACAAAGCCTTATATAATGAACTGTCATAAGACTAATTCTCTCAAAAGTTTAAGTTACTAGATAGAAGCCAATAATGGTTTTATATCTCTAACTGAATTAACATTAATGTTCTAACACATTAATGCTCCCTAGGTGGCTAGGAATCCAATAAAGATGGTTCTGAAGAAAAATGGTTGACTTAGCATGCTTAAAAAAATATGCATGTCCTCATAAAACATGAAAATAAAATGGAAATGGAAATCTAAAATGTTTGTGAAGATACTCCCATAGTTTGTAGCTGTTAAAGTATAGATGAACTATTCTGGGTTATTTATTTTTTAAATGTATTACTTATTAAAACTTCAATTTAGACTAAATGTTTGTGAAGATACTCCCATAGTTTGTAGCTGTTAAAGTTTTAAAATAGAAATATGCATTTGATAATTTGTATTTCGATAGAATATTTTATGTTAAAACCAAGTTAATATATAATTTTAATATGGGCCTGGATTTGATGATCTAATAGGTCTTGCGGAGGTTAATTAATGTTCAAAAAGCCAAGTCACGTGAATCAAAAGAAGACCCCTTGGAGTTACGTTATCCTGTGACAAAAGATACTCTTGTGGCTGAGGTAATATTTTTTCTTTGTAGTTTAAATGTTTTGTTGATATTAGCTAAGTAACAAATTAAGAAATAAGAATATAGTCTGTAATATATGCACCTTTCTTGTCATTATTCAGAGCATGGAATAGAGAATGAATCATGTTAGAATACCTGGATAATCTGATTAACAATTTTATTTTTTAAATATATAATCTGAATTTGATTTGTATGAAAAAATATTTATAAAAAAATAAATTAATAGATTAATTGAATAATAATAATAATAATTTTATTAGGTGCTAAAACAGTCTCTCTGTACAAATTATAATCTGATTATTATATACACCACACCCTCTATTTTGTCGCTTCATATCTTTTATTACACTATATCATAAGTCTAGTCAAGTAACATATATTTGGATTCCTTATTTTTCTTACAATTTAATTGTTTGGTACGAATTTAGGAGGGATATAAAATTCATTGATTCTAATCACCCTCTGAATATATAACTTGTTTCTTTTTACTGTGTGCATGTGAAAGTGTAATGGAATTTCCTGGCTATTAGTTGACTTAACATTTTGTTTTTACCCAAACGCGTGTGGCAGGGAAGTTGATGGAAATCTCCTGTAGCATGTTGTTGTTGTTGTGTTACAAAATTGCAACACCTTGCAAGAAACCCTCCCAACATAGTCAACACCATCACTGCACAAGGCAGAACTGATCCAAACCAAAACACTGGAATTTCAATTCGCAATTCTTGAGTCACAGCTGCCTCAGATTTGAGACCGGTTCAAAACCCGGTTAGGACTTATCTTCAAAGACCATGGAAGCAATATTCAAGAACAATTTTAATGAAGACTTATCTTGATGGTTTTATCAATCCTCAAGGTTGGATGGAATAGAGTGGTAACTTTGCATTGAACACACTTTATTATGGAGAGTACATTGAATAACTAAGTTCTTTTTTCCTTTTGGCTTCAAGCTTGTCTGGTCTTTAACTCAAGAAGAAAAAAATGCTTTAATATTTACCTTGTTGATCCTTTTATCCAGCATATACTTTTCATTTTTTATCAATTAGTAGGCCATTTTGATTCCTGTATACAATTTGTATTTTATTCTTTAGTGTTGACTCTTGACTCATTTTTTTATTCTAATTGTTGTTTCTCCATTATACTTCTGTTCTTTTAGAAATTCTCAGAGATACATTAATTAAAAAAAAAAAGCCAATGCAATACTGAAATTTTTTTTAAAAAAAGACAAAAAAAAAGTCAATATAATACCAAAAAATAATTAAAAAAAAGGTAATACTACGACGGTTATTGCATAACCGTCTTAGTATATTGCACCTATTACACCGGTTATTTTACAACCGGCATAAAATGCCATTTTCACATGTCACATACAACGACGGTTACTTGTCAACCGTTGTAAAAAGCGTGGACATACAATGACGGTTACTCGACAACTGTCATAAAAAGTGTGGACATATAATGACGGTTACTTACCAACCATCGTAAAAAATATTATTTACAACGACGGTTCAAACGACCATCTTTAAAATACTTGCACCTTCTACGACGGCGGCTGTTACGACGGTTCAAAACCGACGTTAAAATAACTATTTAACCAACTTAAAATGTTATATTTGTAGTAGTGTGACTTCGAATTCATGAGAGAATAAGTTGTCTTGAAACTTGGTCACCTTTCTCTTCCTTATCCATTGAATCTTCAACAATAAGAAGTGACAAATCTTCAAACTCTACTTCAACATCATTTTTAATCAAATCTTGAACCATGCACTTGTTGTCAATGGCAAGATCAAATGAGGGTCCATCAAATTGTTCATCTAATATTGTCATTCTTTTGGGTGTGTTAATGAGAAAAAAATATAACCGATTACTTTTATATAGGAAAGAGAGAAGTTATTAGTATTGCACGTTATAATTAATTAGAAGGAGATTCCCGATTAAAAAAAATTGAAACAAGAGATTCATTTGGAAGACTTTTGGAAATTTAACATATATAGAACAATAAATGATTTACTAGAAACAACATTTTATTAAATAAATAACATACTAGGAATACTATCATTAAATAAGATAAAAATTAGTTAATATTTACTTATATTTAGGTCATTTAGGTGCGAAGGGAATATAAACTAATTTCCATGTGATATAGTATAATATTTAATTTATGAGAAAGAGTTAATTACACTTAGTTATATGTCATGTGAAATTTGATTGAAATCATGGTGGTTCAAACCGTGTAATTATTTCCACGTGTTAAAACTTTAATTACACATGGAATATTATCCTCTGTATTCTTAAATATAAGATAATTTCAACTAATTCATGTTTTTTAAGAAAAGTAATTAATTTAGTTGATCATTAAATTTATCAATTATATGTACTATCATTTCAAAGTTAACATTTTCTTATCTTTCTATTCACTTAATTATTTTTTATTAATGTTTGAAGAGAGAATAATTAAATAATGATATGTAAGGAAAAAAATAATTAATGCATCTAAAAATTAGAAATGATCTTATAAAAAGACAAATAAATTTCTAAAAAATATCTTATAATTAAGGACAAAGGAGAAGGTAAATTTTTAGGATTTTGAATTTGTCCGTGTATGAATCAAATAACACGAAATTATTCTAGTTTAAGTATAGATTTTAATTTCAACGTCTGAATATGCAATCATACTAAATACTTAAAAAGAATTTGTGTTTTTAATAGTTTTACCGAACACCACCTCTTATAAAGGATAGATGTAACTTGTAAAAAAAAAAAAGAAAAAAATTCTTGAACTTGTCTGTTATGTTCCATGTTGTTTCCAGATGAGCTTCGAAATGCTCTCGTGCTGGTCTTCTTGCTAGACATGGCAAAAGCAAGTGGCCAGTGGTTGGGAGATATTGTAAAATATTCTAATGCTGAAGTTAGGGAGGATTTTATTAGAGTGATAAATGTTAGCAAATGTACCTCACACCGCTGATAATAATGTATTTATCAGGATATTTTTTTAGATAACTAAGGTAGTTTGTAGAGGATAAGACTTTAAAACCATTGTTGGCAAGTATTTATTTAATGCTATTAGTTTTTTTAATACTATAATGGTATAAGTTTATAAATAAAATACGTAACCGCCATGTATAATAATTTTATATTTTTATTTTATTATAAATTATTATTTATGATAAATATTTATAACAATTATTTTAAAAGTAATATCAACTCTCATTTATAATTAGACGATAATGTAATATTTTACATTATTTGTATATGACCACCGTTAAACTCTTGGTTTATTCCCAGCTGATATACAATAATTATATAACCAATTTGGAGAGAGAACTCTTAACAAAGTTTATCTCTTTCAATGAAAACATTTGAACAGTGATTAACCTACAGTCAAATATATGTCAAATTTAAAATTCTTTCTATTTATTACACATTGCTAATACTAATAGTCCCTTTTTTAATGTAAAATGTTAAAATCACATATCATCGAAGTTTTATAATAAATAAAAAACACTATTTTTTATTTATTAATATAAAATGTTTCTCCCTTAAAATGAATAAAATGTTTCTCAACAGAAATAAATTACGTGTATGTTTTACTCATGCTCGCTATGCACATCTATAACTATTAATAATTCCTATTTGGCCGACATATTTACTTGGATCTTTTTACTCCTAAAATAATCAAGAAATTATCAGTTATCGTGTAACCGCAACAGATAAGTTACCAATTATTCTCCTTGCCTTCAAGATCATGTAACCACAACAATCCTATTATTTTGTAATTGCACTCTCTTTGCCCACTCCCTAATATTATTGATACTTCTCCATTGGAAAAAAAAAAGAAAAAAAATTGATACCTCACGTACAAAAATTTCAACCACTCTATCACACTCATCGTGGGTTATAACATGCACATAATACTTAAAACTGTCTTGCTTACTTTAATTTTTTTTACTCCCTTCTTTTCTGGACATTTGAAAAGTTCTCAAACTTTCTTCCTCACCTCTCTCTACCACCATACCTTGAATACTCATCCGCATTCACATCTACATCCGATTATAGGGAAAAACCAACATATCAGTTCACATAATTTTCTTAATCTACAGCCATGACAAGAGAACATATCTTATCACTTGATTTTTGTCCTTAATTTTCCAACTTGCCTGGGATGTTTGGAAGGCTGAAGAGAAAAAAAGATGTTGCATTCATCTTTTGCCTTGCGTTGTTTGAAAAGCCACCATCAACCTATTATATTCACCCTTTTGCATTTTTAATTATGGGTGATATTCAAGATCTCATTCTTATTTTCTTTTTTTAATGTTGCATAAATCACTTTTACATATTTTTTTAATGCTGCATATACGTAATATCGATATCATGCTTCCATTTACTTTCAGGTTTCTCATCTAATCACATTCAACCTTTTTTATGTTCATCTTTTAATTTATTGTTACTTTCTTCTTAATTTATTCATTTTGCATGTTTTTCAAGTCCTTTGTTTATCCTTTGGATATTTGACTTTTTTAGACACCATATTTTACTCATCAATATTGAGTAATTCAACAAGTTATTTTAAAAAAATAATTAATTAGGGTATTTTACTCATCCATATATCATATAGTTTCTTTTAATTGTCTTTGTTTCATCTCATGTTTAACGCATTTCCATAACTTCAAAGAGGTTCTTTTAGTAGGCGAATAACCATCAAATCCAAAGGAAATTATCAGATGTTGTGGTAATTTTATTTTTAAGAAATTTATTTGGATTCATTTATTTATTTTTATCTTATTTCTCTCTCAATCTTACCTACTTTAAGTTATTTTTATTTCCATTTTATATTATTTTCATTTTCTTTTTTTAGAGAAAGTTTAAGCTCATTTTATGATACAGTTTGTTAGTGAGCAATGGAAGTTTCTCTGGTTATACTTCATGTACGGGATTGAGCTAGGCACGATGAAGACAATTGGTTGTAGTGAAGTTGTTTGGAGATGGTGGTTTTGGTAAATTTTTTTATCACCACTCATGTACTGTTTATTAGTTTTAGGATAATATACCAATAACTTTAGTTTATGAAAACAATTGAATATATATCTTGATATCTGTGCAACAGCATACCATTGATAAATCCATTTGTGCTTTCGCATCTTGTCGTGGTTGTTCCAGAATATCTATATTTAAAAGTTCATGCTTCACAACTATTCAACTGTTTTTATTTCTTTACTTTTTAAAAAAAAAAATAGGATCGTATTATGATCGTGAGTTGTGTTGTATTTGCATTTTCATTTAGTTGCAACTAGTCAGCTGGGAGAAAGCATTATGTTTGAAAAACAATATCTGAAGTTTATTTATATATGTTATCGACAAAAGAGTGTTGTTCTTATTGATCTCTATACAAGTCACTTTTTGCGCCGTGGTTAATGATTTGTGATTGGATTGACTTTTATTATAGCTTCGATTCCTATATATCCTTTGAAATCCGAGGAGTTATAATTTCCTCACCTTTTTCGTTTTGACATGTGTGGTTTTTTATGGTTTCTTTTTATGGCTAATACACATTGTGCCTAATTATAATTTGAAGAATCTCATAAAAGTTAGAAGAAGTGAGGAAGAATGAAGAAGTTTAATAAGATTAAGTCATTTTGCAGTCCAATTTGTTGCATTTTGGTTGTAGATCCATTTATGATAAAAGTCTTCAATAATGAAGGATATTGTGGCAGAAAAATAAAAAAATCATTAAAGATATCGATTGCCTTGCAATCCTTACAGAATGAGATTGCTTCTCTACATCTTAAGTGTGGAACTAGAGCTAGAGCTGACTTACAAGTTTCTTCATTATGTTATTATTATTTTTAAGGATTTATTATCTTTTAGTCCTTAAACATCAATTTTTACTCATTTTACTTTTATTTTGTCCTGATTTCCAGTCTCTTGACTTTTCTTCTGCTCTTACTTTTAGTCCCTTAAAATGATTAAAATGATTAAAAGGAAAGATGACAAAAAGTTAAAAGAATAAAAATAAAGATAAAAAAAATTAAAAAAAATAAACAAGAGACTTAAAAAATTTAATGACTAAAAATAAAAAAGTTTAAAAGTTTAAGGAATAAAAAGATAGTTTATCATATTTTTAAATATTGGTTTTTTGTGTTTTTTCATATAATAATTAAGTTAATTGGATTTTGAATGCAATTAGGTAGTTAATTTTTTTAATAGCCTTTAACATAAAATTCAAGGAAAAACTCACACATCCTCTCCCTTTCTACTATACTTTCTTATCGTTTATCTTTTCACTTATGTCCCCGCGATTCAAAAGTATAAGATTTTATTTTACTTGAGTTTACTGATGTCTTTATTTTCTCGAACATAAATATACAGCAGAAAAAATCCCATGATGGGTGTTGGACTCGATATTGAGAACAAAATAAATAATAAACATATAATGATTGAACAGTGAGATTGCAGTCTCAATTTTAAAAATTAACAATTTTTAAATTTTTTTAGAAGGAACATTTTGTTAGTTAGAACTGGTTTTTGTTTAAACTTTAAAAAATAAAAACTTATGAATTTTTGAATTTTAAAATTTATTAACTAATTTCTTAATTAAAACTGTCCATTAATTTGAATTTTAAAAATTTACCAAATTTGTTAACTAAATTTGCTTATTTTTATTAATTTAAAAACATAACAAATTGTTAACTAAAACTAACCAGTTTTTGAATTTTAAAAAACTGTCAATTTGTTAACTAAAGTTACTCTTGATTTTTTCTTTAAAAAAACTTTAGCAATTTACCGATTTGTTAAATAAAATTGTCCATTTTATTAATTTTAAAAACCTATCAATTTATTAATTAAAACTTTTTATTTTTAAAATTGTAAAACCATACCAATTTTTTAATTAAACTCCCAAGGTTTTTTTTCTCTCTTTTTCATTTTTTTAACTTTTGTATTATATAAAATTTCAACGTATGCTATACATATTAGAAACTATAGCCAACCAAAAAATTAGAAATTATCAAGCTAAAGCTAATATATACGTTAATGTATATATCAAATTTAGCATAATAAAATTATAATAACATAATATAGACACACAGACATTGTCGCGTGTTTCCGCTAATGCAAAATAGAGATAATAAATATCTGAAGTTATGGACGATTTGCAGCGAGAAAAGCCCAATAGCTGATATATCTGAAAGGCTTATGGATTTGGGTATCTAGGCCAGTCTAATTAAAGGTTGTAAAAACAAAGATATGATCAGCAAAATATTTACTTCCTTTACAAGATAATAAGTCTAATATGTTTATTTATATATTAAATTACAATCTAATTTTAAAAATAATAATTCTTTTGGCATATATTTTGTGTGTGTGAGAGAGAGCGTCCTATTATATAAGAAAAATCTTTTGATGTGATAGTGAAAGAAATTATATAATTAAATGTTTATCATGTAAGTATTTATATATAATTTTATTTCTATTATTAAAACATAAATTGGATTAAAAAAATTATATAAGTTGCAAGTCATTTTTATAATTATGTTATTTTAAAGAACTTATCGGAGCAAGTTTAAAATAACCAATGGACATATCATAAGTTATTTCCGAAAACTCTTCAAATAAATATATTTTTTTTTATAGAAGCCAACTCATAGCATTTCATTATTGATAATGCTGGAATAAGCTCTTCAAATAAAAAATTGTTGTCATAGCATAAGTTTAAATAAGTTATAAATAAATTCTTCCAAATGCACCCTAAATCTCATCATAAATAGTTAAGCTTGAAACATAAAAATTTTAGAAAATTTCAAATAATAACAATAATACAATTTTGTAGCTTATAGAGTAGCGTTAGAGATGTAAAAATGATATTTGAAAAAACTTTTGATCTTGAATGTTGAAAGAAAGAAAATCTTAAACTATTGATTTGCTGATGCAATTGTGTCATAACTCATAAAGTGGGGGAAAATGGGAAATTTTAGTAGGAACAAGTTAAACCAAGAACTACATTTTCAATCTCGAATTAATTGAGATCGAATCTCTCTCTCTCTCCCCTTTTTATATTGTTTTCATGTAAATAATTTAAGATGAGATTGGGACTTAAACTATAGGACTCAAGATGAAAACATAATTAACTCATTAAAGTTGGTGTAGTGGAAGGGGATTAATTTGGATAGTTTAAATGAGGTCCTAGATTAAAATTTCTTACTATTCTTTTTTATAAAAAAAGATTAAAAAAAAAAACATATTTGTTATCTTTTAAGCTTTTGAGAAAAAGGCGAAAGAGGCAAATGATTTTGTAATGGGTTTGGAGCGGAGTATCGTGTGAAGTATGTAGGATACCACTGCCCTAATGTGTATGTGGGAATCTCATCATTGACCAACAACAACACAAACAATCATTTAAGAACAAGAGCAATAGAGGGCCCATTCCCCTTCTCAATTATTGTTTCGGAATTTAGCAAGTTGATTCATGGACCAACCACTATCAGAACTGTCTCCCTTTCTTGCTCACTGCCCATCACACACAATTAGGAATTTATATAGTGCTTCTATGCCAAACCCTAATTCCCTCCTTCAAGTGAAAAAGCAAATAAATAAAAGCGCACCATCAAAAGGAGATCGAAGAAAGAATATACTTTATCCCACACAACAATCCAACATCCTCCAATTTAATGTGTTTTTTTCTTTTTAATTGTGAAGTATGAGTTTCAAAAAATTAATCTATTAATCAAGACATCACTATTACTAATTAAATAGCTTGAATTAATATAATTAGAAGAGGAAACAAAAGTATAATTTTAGAGAATGATGTACTAAAAATCTTCATAAACTAGTGTTAAACGACTTGCTCCCTTCAAATAAAAGAGAAATGGAAATTTACATGATCTTGATAGTGAAGTTGCAAGGAAATAGGATAATGAATAAATTATATTATGTACGTAGGACTTGGATTTGCCTTTACTTTCCGAGGCACTAACCCTCAAAAATTAGTTTATTGTATATACAAGAAAGATGCTGCAAACCCATGTATATCAAATAAAACACAGAAAGCAAAACACCAAGTTCAATTTTA
The DNA here is from genome assembly GCF_000004515.6 of Glycine max. NCBI lineage: Eukaryota > Viridiplantae > Streptophyta > Magnoliopsida > Fabales > Fabaceae > Glycine > Glycine max. The sequence continues at coordinate 39,133,527 of NC_016089.4, read as the reverse complement.
ATATTGGGATTTTTGCCAATTCTCCAACAATGGGTAGCGCATGAACCCTGACATAGCTTCAGTGTGATTCAAAAACCTTTTTTGTTTATTGGTTTCATTATGCTTGGAGATTTGTTTATCATAATCCAATGACATAAAGTATGTTACTCAAGTAGCTTTCATGGAACGCTTACCACCCTATTCATCTTCAATCGTAATATAGTTTTATAATAATACACTTAAAATATTAATTGATGTTAGTGTGTTGTCCATCTTTACATTAAGAAAGCATTTTAATTCCATTCCCTAGCTCTTCCTTAGGATAGATAACATCTTCAATATTGTCGCTATCTAACCCCTTTATGATTTGGCAATCTATATATGACACTTGCCTTTGTCTAGAGTAACGATTGAATATTTGGAGAATGTGGAAATCGACGAACATATACTATAAAGTAGTTCGTAACTTGAATAGTTAGGAAAGTCCTTCTTTCTTTCTCTCTCCCCCTCCTTTTTCTTTCCCTCTTGGTGGTGATCACTTTTGTTAGTGAAGTTCAACTTTCTAAAAGATCCAAACAAATAGCTTATAGGGTGGTGGGGTTCCATGAAAAATGTCAATATTAACTGTTAATCCTAGAATTAGAAAACGCATGCATGTCCTTATTTTATCTCAGAAAGGGGGATAAATAGAAATAAAAAACAGAAAAATTATAAATATAAAAAAAAGAGCTCAACAGAAACTGCCAAACTGGCCTAGGGGAGAGCCTAACTCGAAACAGTCGTTGAAACCAAGAAAAAATAATACTAGTGTGTTTCAATTAAACGTATTAATGTTAAATTGTACAGTACAAATAAATATAGCTATTACTACGATAGTTTTTACTTTTTACTCATTAAACTATATATAGCTTGCTTGTTTTTCCGTTAGACGAGTTCCAAAAGTCCCATTTATTAGAAGTAATAATTTTTTACAAAATCAAGTTCCAAATCTGTTGTTATTTATTATAGTTTTTTATATAAAAAATATAATATGTATTGTAGATTTCCAATTTAATCCTTATTATGAAATAAAAATTTATTAAACCGGTCTTCATATTTATAAATATTATTAATTTGATCACAATCACAATTAATCTCCTTATGTATTCTTAATTTGATCTTTATACATGTAGTATATTCTTAATTTGAGATACTAAATTAATAATGCACTAGAGGGAACATATTAAGAATGTGCTACATGTATACAAGCTAAATTAAGAATGCATGGAGAAGTTAATGGTCAATGTATAAGGATAAGGATTAAATTGATAATATTTGCTTTTATAAGGACCAATTTAACAAGTTTTTATATATAGAGACTAAACTAAAAATCTATAATAGGTATAGGTACTCAATTAGATGTTTAATCTTTTTTTAAAAAAAAATTGACCTAACTTTTTTATAGTTAGACTTAACTTATTAGTCTACTTAAAGACTTATTTTATATTAAAGATTTTAGGTAGGTATAATGTATTCCCAAATAAGCTAATTGTTAATACTTAATTGGTCAATGGGAAAATTCTATAAAACAAACTATAAATTATAAAAACTGAAATTATTACTACTCAAGGTATGATATCACGTAAAAAAAATGATAAGTTAAATACTGATATGGAGTATTTATCAATTTTGTCGATAACTCATTTTTGTGGAGAAATTTAGATGATCTTTGGTGGGATCTTCCATCTCAATTATATTTTTTTTCATTCACAAGACTCAAACTCAAGACTTTGCATAAGAGGACCAAGCCTAGTATCACTCAGACAATGATTTGTTGATATGATGTAAGCTTAATTTTAAGCACTAACTTGACATTCATGAAAACTTATTTAAAGATTTATTTTCCAACAAATCACTAAAGGATCAATTTTCAACAATAAGCCCACCCGCAAGGGTAAAGACATACCTTATTATAGACCTTTTATTATCCAAACCACCAACATAGTTTGAATCCTCATATCTCACAATTGGAGGATCACCTTGGTGATCGCCAAACAAGATACCATACCTTGTTGTGCCCTTTAGGTTCTTGAAGATCCATTTAATTGTTTCCCCAACTTTGACAAAAGCTTACAAACTTAATTTATAACATGTTCCAAATTTGGTCTAGTGCAAACCATAACATACATCAAGCAACCAACTATATCGGCATATGGAACCTTTGACATGTATTTCACCTCTGCATCTATCGTGGAGCATGTTTAAATAAATTTGAAGGGGTTTGCCAGTGAAATATTCACTGACTTAGCATTACTCATGTAAAATTTGTCCAACGCCTTCTCAACATAACCATGTTGTGAGAAAGCCATAATCTTCTAGACCTCTTGTTCTCATGAATCTTCATTCCAAGAGTCTTCTTAGTAGGACCAAGTCCTTCATGTTAAACAAATGATTATCAACATTCAACATATCATTCTCATAAAGTAGTAGAAAAATAAAAGAGTAATCATCAATGCTCCTTCCATAAACACAACAACAATCATATTCACATCTCTAACAATTATTAACAATAACAGTCAGAATTCAAAATAATAGAGTAAACATGCACACATATAAACATAATAATTTAATGAGATTCCATAAGTGTGTCTATATCCTTAAAAACAAAGTGGATGTTTCAATTATTAACCAAAAATAGGGTTACATCAAGTATCTATAAACTATAGTGCAAATTACAATATTGTCCATATATCATAGTGCAAGAGACTTCACCCCCACAACCAACCCACTTAGTATGTAATCTAATCAATAGGTGCTCCAAGCACAATCTACTCATAAAACATCAGTCATGCACACAACAAATTATCAGTCATGTTCTCTAGTAAAAATTAATTATCAACAAAATTAATTGATATTTTACACGTATAACATAATAACCAAAATATCATTATTGTAACCTATATCAAGTAAAAGAAATAAACTTTTAATTTTAAAACCAACTATTTCTACTAATAAGGAAGAATTTTCATTGACACGTGGCCCGCTGCTTGGTAGCAAGAACTAACAAGGAAGGCTCTCCAGAAAGGAACACAAGGTGGAAATGGCACCTCTCAGAAACTGTTCTACTGTGAAGCTAACATAATTGTCCAATTAGCTATAATGATGTGTCTGTTGACAGAATTGGAAATTTCAACAACCGAATTATGGATTTAATATTATAAATAATTACTTAATTTTAACTTGTTTGAAATCCTCCATTCTCTTGATAATTACCTTGCCCTTTATTTTGTTACGAAAACACAAGCTAAGTTGCATGTATTCCTTTCGACGGTCAAATTTGTATGCATGAGCATTACTCTAAAAAATGATTAATTTAACAATCGTTGAAGATATCATTGCATAGATTTTTCATTAACATATTTGTCCGTTGGTTCAATTGAGATTTTAAAAGATGTCTTATTGATCGATAAATTATTTTAGAGTGCGTTTGGATAGAGAATTTTAATTGAAAAAAGTAATTTATCAGAGAATTTGAATTTCTGTAATTTAAAATTCATTGTTTGAATGTTTTTTATGAAGAATTTAAAATTTTGGAATTTTAAAACAGAATTTTAAACAACTAAAAATCTGAAATTTCAATTTCCTTCTAAGAGGTGAGAAATTGAAATTCTCTTCTTACAGTATTCTTCAAAACACCGTCTTAGTTCCTTAAATATCGATCGGGTATAAGCATTGAGGAACGCATATAACTAGCACACCAACTATATCTTCTCTTTTTTTCATTCATTTTTTTCATCCTCGTAATTTTAATTTTTTTTATCCAAACACAAAATTTTGAAAATAAAAAAATTTCAATTGAAGTATTTAAAATTTTTAGAATTTAAATTTTTTTAGAATTTTAAATTTTTTCATCCAAACACACTCTTAGAATAATTTATTAGGTAATTTTCATAGATCGATAAAGGGAAAAGGCAAATTAGTTTTTTTTAATCCTATTTTAAAATGTTTGTTTGTTCTTTTAAATTGTTAAACAAGATTTCTTCAAATTGATGTATTATTTTATTTGAGGAAAAAATGTTAGTTATTTTCTAATACGCTACATATGTGATTAGTAATGTAATACAATGTATTATTCAAGAAATTTTTATTGAGATTGGTGACATCGATATGAGTTTTCTAGGGTGTAAATACTATAAAAATATTTTTTTATATTTTCATGCTAGATAAAAATAAAATTAAGTAATTTTTTTTTAATTTGTTACAAATATTATTCATGAAAAAATACTACACATGTGCAATTCTTAAAAAAAAGACTTTTATTTTAAAGAGTCTTTATGTATAATATAAATTGCAAAAATATTATCAATAGTAGAGTTGATTCATTGGTTAGATGAAAAGAGGTAAAGTGTAAGGGAGAGGTTTAAATCTCTACTTACAATTCTTAAAAAAAAAAAAAAAGACTTTTATTTCAAAGAGTCTTTATGTATAATATAAATTGCAAAAATATTATCAATAGTAGAATTGATCTATTGGTTAGATGAAAAGTGGTAGAGTGTAAGGGGAGGTTTAAATCCCTACGTCTAATGGAATGACGTACTTGTAAATGTGATTGTGCAATTTTACAATATAGAAAGTAATTACTAACATTTGTCACAAAAAACAAAAAAACTAAATACGGACATTTTTTTATTTTTTTAATGAAATAAACTATATTTACTAAAACAATTAAAAGAATGGGTATCACTCTCTGACGTAATTTTTGTCACGTAATGCCACCTTAATTTGATGGTGGTATCCAAATTAAAACAATAACTATTTTTTTAGTTTATTTTAATAAATAGTTCTCTCTCTCTCTCTCTTCCTTAAAACAGTCTTAATTTGCTATTTACAGACTGAAAAGTGAAAACCACTCTTAGTGACTTATGATGTAATTCACTCATCTGTATCTTTGGAGTAATTTATCAAGTATTTGATAATAAAAAAATAGACTGAAAATCATATGTACAATGTTCGCGTGAGTTCACCACCACACCAAAACATTTTGTCCCTAAACAGTAAACATACCTCACCTTTCGAGATCATCCCAAAATTTGGAGTTTTGTAGTTTTGGTCATAGCTTGTGTCTTGCACTCTTTTTCACTCTAATCCCTTCTGATCAGTTCTCACGCCAATCTACAAATTTTGTTAATGTATTTGGTAAAAACAAAAAAGAGTTTAAGTACAGGCATATTTAAATACATATCATCTACTACATGTTCTCAAATATTCGAAAACATGCCTTCATAAGATACGAGCTCTGATCCTTGCCAATTAGAAATGTATGTTGGAAAAAATATTTTAATTTATTTTTAATTTTTTATTAGTTAAAAATTTTGTTTGACCGTTTAACAAATGAGTTTCTTATTATAATCTCTTGCATTTTTTGAATAATACTTTTAAAACTTTAGTTAATTTCTATTTTTTTATATTTACTTGAATATTTATTATAATTTCATTTTAATCTTTTCAATTTAAGTTAAAATTTTCTTATTTTTATCTTTTTTTTTTACCAATTGTAAGATTTTCTTATTTTTTTATCTTTTTATTATATATAATATTAATAGTGATATATAATAAGTTTATGTAATTTTTTTTATTTTTTTTGATATTTTATAAATAAAAAGTTACAAGTGTTTCAAATTAATTTAATACTAAAATTATAAATAGTATATAATATATTTTTATCGAGAAAAACAAATTAAAATTTGTATAACAACATTACATAAATATATTCATTTATGTAATTATACTTCAACAAATAATTTTATCATACAGTTATAATTTAATAAGATAATTTTTCAACTTTCAACTATCAATTAATTTTTCAACTTCTAACTAATTTTGTTAAACATAATCTTTATAATTTTTTAAATATATGCCATAATTTCTAATTATTATAGTTATAATTTTTCATTTGTTGTTATTTTCATTTCACAAACATAAATCTTCTTGCTTGCTTTATTACCTCATCCACTCATCAGAACCGACATGTTAGTACCATGCATGTTTGGTGGAAGATAATTAGATCCAGTTCAAGGGTGACTCTCTGGTTTGGACCTTGGTTGAAAGGACAAATTAGGCGGCGAAGCATGCACTGGTGGTGATTCAGCACAGTGGCATTAGGGTGCCTCCAAAGATTCCGACACCGAGGTTAATCATAAGATGGTAAGAGTGTTGTTACTTAGAGTTAGTTTAGAAATATCAGAAACCAACTTATATACCAATATTTAGGTGGAAAAATCAATTATCCAAATAGCAAGAAGGTGGTGATTCAGCACGGTGACATTAGGGTGCATGCAAAGACTATGACGCCCAAGTCAATCATAAGATGACAAGAGTGGTGTTAATTAGAGTTAGTTTAAAAATATCAAAACCAACTTATATACCAATATTTAGGTGAGAAAATTAGTTATCTAGATGGGATCACGCAAATTGTATGAGGGGTCACAAATTATATTCTCACATTTAGCATGTGCAGCTTGTCAAAACATGGCAATGAGATCCGCACTCGTAGACACCCGCTCAAATCCACCCTAAATTTGACAGGAAAAAATTGAGTTGACCGGATTCGGATTCAGATTTTCTCAAGTTCTTAAATTCAGGGCAGGGACGATTTTGATAATATTAATATTTGTCTCGCCCCCACCTCGCCTATATTAAATTACAAAATTATCCTTTATATATATATATATATATATATATATATATATATATATATATATATATATATATAAAAAGTGTATATATATCATTGTTGTCCAAAATTATATTTATGTTATGATTGTTGTTTATATATAAATTTTTAACAAGATATTTTAAGTGTAGTTCGGAGGCGGAGGCAAAAAACCAACCCCATTGAGGGCAGGGGTGGTGAAGGTAAGCAAAAACCGTCTCCGTTACCATGCCTAACCTTGTCAACCAAGGTTGGAGGGTTATTGACTTGACTAACCCGAGTTGTCCTTAGGTGTCTTGCTCTGTTTGAGTTCTTGAATTTGGCCTGTGTGAACTGATCTCCCGAGGACATCTCAATCCAGGTGGCACTGAAATGCTACTCCATAACAATTGTCCGACCCAAGTCGACCACTTTTTTTTATAGAAGTGATCATCTTCCAACGAGTTAAGGCCAAGAAATCGATTTGTGTGAACTCATTTCCTCATGACATCTGAATCCAAATGAATGCTACTCCATAATAATGCGTTATTTCATGAAGCAAATTTGTAATACTTATTTTCGTAACAGTTACTACCATTCTTAATATAACTACTTTTGTATTTAAAAAATTAAAGTTAGAAAAAAGAAACGTATATAATAAAGGCTATGATTAATAAAAGTAGTACATACCTCTAAACTGAAAAAAATCTTATCAACATCTTGCACGTCTGGATTGGTTTATTCATTAGGGATAATATGATTTTGTGGCAGCATATTTTTATAAATAATTATTTTGTTTTTAATTATGATTTTATTGTACTATAGCAAAAATAATATTTCGTTACTTTAACAGCGAAAAAGCATATCATAAATCATAATATGTATTAAAAAAAATTCTAATAATTTAATATTACATTATTACTTCAATAATATTTTTACACCCATTAATGATTAACATCTAAAAGAACTTTTTTACCGTCATTATCCGAACAATATTTATGGTATTAAAATAACATTTTTAACAAATACTTTTCAACTCATTTTAAGAAAATACTTTTAACTATAAATTAATCCCCTCCAGCACATTTCCCTTTAATTAATTTTACAAAATCAAACTTACTCCAAGTTGTGATAGCATTTGATTAATAGAACAAATAATTTGAATGTTAGTATAATATTTTATTTTATATAGAAACAAACTATTATCTTAGTATGGTAATACATAAATAGAATCATAGAATCAAGATAAAAATAAAAACAACAACCAAAAAAATAATTTATGAATAGGTTAAAAAATTAGAAAGAAATTTGTAGTATTTTAAATTTAATTTAATATAAATTTAATTACATGTCATGGATCAGATCATGAATTTAAAAAATATAATCTATTATTTATCCTACACTAACAAGTTTAAATGAGATTGAGTCAAATTTAACCTATGTATTAAAAAATACAAATCAAATTATTTGTGTCGATTTGGTTATCAAAACATGTGAACACCTCTTTAACATATTAAATCATACTCTTTTTAATCTTTATCGTAAGGTATAAATTAAAAATATAGTTTGGTTCTTATGAGTGTACAAATTAAAATATTTTTTATCTTAATTATTTTCAAAATTGATATGACTCGAGTTGAATTAGGTGAGTTTTTGGTTGAACTGGATGGATCTTTACTTAAATTGAGTGTCGTTTTTTTTAAGAAATTAAAAATTATACTTTTTTATGTTATTCTTTATGAACTTATGATTATTTTTATGATATTAGATGATTATTTGTATTTAAAACTTATTTATATGAACTTATATTAATATGAATGTTATTTGTTATTTGGGATATTAAATATTTTATATGACAATTATTTTAAATTTACAATATTAAATGGTTAAATTAGGTTACTTATTTAGATATATATATATATTTTTAATATATGCTTGTTACATCAAACCAGTTCAATTAATAATACTTTGATTAGATCAATAATCCATTATTCCTGTATCTCAACCCGTTCGATTATAAAAATATTGATTGTAATTTCTATTAAAAAATAAAACATACGAGGAAAAAAATAATTTGATATAAAAAAGGAAAATGTAATGCAGGCTAGACCGTCATCAATGCAATACTAGAAGAGAAAAGAAACCAGGGGCAGTTAGTCACGAGGAGCAGAAGACAGACACGTGTTTAATGATGGAAACTGACAGGGACAAGTTTGTGGATATACCCGCATTTATTTATTTATTATTCGAAGGAAAAAATCAAAAAAGAAAAGGCAGTTACCCATAGACCCATCTCTCTTTCCCATTGGTTCCTCTCTTGACCTTTGCGTCGCACGTGGGACCCTTCTTTTCACACGCCTCTCCTCTCGCTCTTGATTGGACTGTGGGTCCCGCGGAGGAGAAAAATTTTAAAAGCCCGCGAATCTTCCTCAGGGCGCAGGGGTCTCTCGGGTTGACAGGTGTACAGTGTAAGTGGGACCCACCTTCGTAAACAACTGTCCTAAATATCTTAAATATGAAAATATTTGCCAAAAAATATATATTTAATACTTTTAGTAATATTTTAATGTCATGCGTAGGAGAAGGGGTTGGCACGTGGGGTCCAAGGGTGTAGGACCCATTGCCCTCATCTCTGCCTAACCTGGCTCAATATTGGGTCCCTATGCTTTATGTGACCTGGCACTTCCTCTGTTTTGAATCATGAATGTCTCAATTAAAAATGGTAAGCTATACTTTATTTAATTGAAAAATGTTTAACTTATTATAGTATTACCTTTCATTTACCATTTTTGACACATTTTAAAAATCGTTTGTCCCTATAGTTTTACCTTTCATTTAATTATAAAATTATTTATTATTCTCTTAATAAATGTGTTATATTTTAACACTATGTTATAAATAGTAGTATCTTAGAAAATGAACTAAAGTTTCACAATTTTTGAGTTTAGAATCTTATCCAAATTTTTTTGTTTGAAAACCACGCAGTTAATATTAAGGACTCATAATTAACTGCTAATAAGCAAAGAATTACATAGAGAAAAATTGTTTATCTTAAATTTGATTAAAGTGTAACACATTTATTTTATTAAAAGAAATGTAAATTTTAAATTAAAAAGAATTTGTTAATTGAAACTTCTCTCAGAAATAGGAATTTATCCCATTAAAAAAGTACAACTTGGGATTTTTGTTGTTGTTTTGATTTGGACAAAAGATTTAAATCATGATATACTATATAATTGAACAATGATATTTAGTGTGGAAGATTTTTTACAAATATTATTAGAAATAATGTAGCACCTATAATTTATCAAAGAAAAATAAAATAGTTAAGACAAAAAATGGAGTAGCGGAAGAAAACATATTTTCCCACAATTTGAAAAATCCATTTTGTAACATTTAACATTTCCCTTTCTAGATTATATGACGAATTAGAATACATTGGTCATTGCTTGAAGGTTTTTTAGTTGGTGGTTATGAGATTTATAAATAGTACTTTGGACATCTTGTTATGTAATTTTGGATCGATCAAGATAACTTTTCTATGGTTGGTAGTTGTAAGAAACATTTTGGATAATAGTAGATACAAATTTGTATAATGAATTATGTGCTTGTCAACTAAATGCAACTTCTAGGTACCAGCAATGACATCCGACAACAATCAAAATCAAAGTAAAGAAACAAATTGTTTAATAATATTTATTGAAATAATTTTTTTAATAAAATAAGTATTTTTCTGTTTTTTTAGTTTGTCTAAATTGGTTATGTTAAAAAAAAACTTATTTCTTTACTTATTTTAAGAAGTAAATATTATCTGTTTCTTGAAAAAAATTCTTATATAAAAAACATTCATGTTAAAATTATTTTTTTAAAGTTTAAACAAACTTATCCATGATAAAGGATCATGATCATTATCATAAATTGGATAAGTACAACAATGACAAATTTAAGATTGAAAGGGAGCCTTTGTTTCATAAATTGGATAAAGTTATTATTTTAATGTTCTTACAAAAATACTATTATCAGGAATATAAGATGGGAATTTCATTCTCGGATTTTTTAAAAAATATGTTTAGTTTCATCTTAATATTTCTGGTAATAGTTTTTAAAATTCAAAAATAATTTGAGTAAAAAAATTACATGTGTATTAGACAATAAAATTTTACATTCCCATAAAAATATCACTTTTCAACCCACACTCCTTATGAGAATATAGATGCAAGAAAGTATGATAAAAAAGAAAACTATAACATTCATAGAAATCAATAATACCTGGCAATTTTTCTTAAAAAAAACTTGTGACAAACATGAAAATATATATTCTCATCCTCATATTGCTGAAATAAACATCCCCAAAGTTAGTGGGAGTAATTTATTTTAAAAAAAATAAAAACTAATAATTATAATAAAAACATAAATGTTAAAACCATAAAATTTTAAAATATCTAATCAATTAAATTACATATTTTATAATTAAAAATGGAAAATGGAGCAATAAGTTTAAATATATAAAATTAGAGGGAAAAATAAAAAAAAAATATTTATAATTTTATCAAAGTCAAATGGTACATTTGTACACCCTCAAACATATATAGATCTTCCCGTGAGTAGAGAGATGCTAGTTTGAGACATGAAGACTAGTAGCTTGAAATTAATATTTGTGTTAACCTTCATTATAATTTATAAGTCACAAATTTAGTGTTTTAAGACCTCAGAAATGTAATAGGGCTAATAGTCTTAGTCTTAAATGTGAAAGACACTTGTTGAATAACAACATTTAGAGAATGAAGAAGACTTATCGAAGAAGACATGATCACACAATATTATTACTGAGGCAAGATAAAAAAAATCTTGAAATTCGAATATCGTACCTAATCCTATAACGTGTTATATTCATTTTGCCTTCAAGTTTTTCTTTACTCTCTAAACATCATTATTACCCTCTCATGTATATCATACAATTAATCTACTACACTTTTAAGGAGCATTTGGTACAAGGAAATTATTTACTTGTCCAAAAATGAGACATATGAGATATACATGGTCTTTTCATACATTTTTATAACTTGGTATCACTTCATTCATAAGTCATATATAAGCATCATATATGATATCATCATTGATTAAGATTTCCATACTTTTAGTTATGTTTTCTTCTACTACTATTACTACTACGGTCTTTTTAGAGTGTAAATATCATATCTAGAGTTATACTAATCATACTAAGTTTATTTTTTGTTATCTTTTTTGAAAGCTAAGACAATTCTCTAACCCTTTTTATGTTGACCTTAATATTTAGTTTTATCATTTACTATGCCTAAAATTAGGAACAACATAAACTCATCATAAAATCCTAACAACTCAACCCTTGTTCACTAAAACAACCATATTTTGAGTTCTTGAGATTATTTTTAGGTGAGACCAAAGCCATTGATTAGCTAACATCTAGGGCCACATTTCTTATAATGACTCCTAAAGTTTAATTCTATCTTTAAAATTTGCTAAGCAAGCCAAATTTTGCTTAAGCAAGTTCCCCCTAAAACTACACCCAACTTACTACCTAAAATTCGCTTAAGCCAAAATATTTCACTTAGGCCAATTCATCTAGACTTTCAGACCTTTCATTTTGCCGAAAACTCGCTTAAGCCAAATTGTGATTTTCTGAAATGCGATTTCTTTGTGATTTCATGGTTCTAGTGGTATTAATGGCCACCCAAGCTTTCCAATTCACATTAAACACATCAATAAATCATCCTTTATGCTTCGTAACAGTAAAGCCAACATAATAACTCCATATATATATGCAAAACAACTTGAAGTCATCATCTTCCTCCAACCTATAAATAATGCTAATAACTCCATCATGACATAAACTTATACAACATCAGAGCAACTCATAACTCCTCAGAGCATGCATATGAACATATACAACTCTATAAAGGTAAACTTCCTAAACTTTGAGTCGATTAAGACTATACAAGATGCTAAGAAAGAAATAACAAACAAAAACACACCTTCATATCCTGATACACATATCAAATACAAGATCATCACATATACGAATCACATGTACAACAACACAAGAGTAAGCTGATAACTGCGAAATTTGAGTTAATTTGATAGTCAATTTTGGCTAAGAATGATTGCAATTTCTTTACTTTACCATTGCTTTTAATGAAATAATAAAGAAATTAATATCTTTGTAATTTTTTATTAGCAGAAGTCAAAAGAAAAAGATTTCAAGTGCTTTAGAGAAAAATTGATGCAAAAACTGAAGAAAAAGCCTTGAAGAATAATTGGAAGAATTGGACAGCTTGCTCAGTGCGCACTCTAGGCTTAGCATGCAGAAACTCCACAGCGAAGCTCAAAGGCGCACTTAGCATGAAAGCCCGCGCTAAGTGCGAAATCAGTATGAAAAGTAAGCTACCTGGAGCCTATAAAAGGAGTAGGAAGCAGAAGAGAAAGACACATTGAGTCTCAAAGTTCTCTAGTAAAGAAATCCAAAGCCTGAGCACCCCTAATAGGGGAAGTCCCCCTTCTTTAGCCATTCCTTCCTTTCTTCCTTTTAGTCAACCAACCTCTTCTTCCATCCATATTAGCCCCTGAAGTGTAAAGTCTCTTATAGCTATGAGAGACTAAACCCTTTTTGTTAGGAGCCTAGAGGCTAAACTCTTGTAATGTAACTTTGTCTATTATCTATTTGATGCAATTTTGTTTCTATTATTCTTCTTTGTGTTTTTCTGTTATTATGGCCTGATCATCCATATAATGTTTAGAGGGTAATGCATTGAAAAATGGTTATTTTCTAAAGAACTGGGGAAGGGTATCTAAATAAATTCATTGCTAGAAATAGATTGACATTTGTTTTGCCCAATTTTTGCATCTCTTATCTTAATGTGGTTTGCTTATTTTATCTATGCAAAGAAATTTGGGAGAAAAGGATAAATAAACTACACTTTTCGTGCGAGAAACCAAAGATAGAGTATCTTAGTAGATGTGGATGAAAATAGGGATTTCATTAGATATAAAAAATCATTAATATTGCATTACATGTAGTTTGGTATGCTAGGTCCCAACATTATCACATTATGATTTCATCTTTTTGCATCTTAATTATTGTTTATTTTTATTGATATCTCTTTTTTTTTCCTTTACTCCAACTTTCACACTTACAATTCCCTATCTTTTCTTTCTCTTCTAATTGCTTAATAATTGAGTGTGCATCACTTAAGTACAACCAAAGTCTTTATGGATTTGACACTTAGACTTTTGAGTCTTTTACTACTTATAACAAATTGATACACTTACCAACAAGTTAACATAAGCTTACAAAAAATAAGCATATTAAAATAGAGTAATACCTAAATCATCAAAGCATGACCTACTATCATCATATATAAAAATAACATGTAGAAATCATACATAAAGTATAAGTCTTAGAATCTACATAACAGAGCATCTCATAATGATCATCAATTCATCAACCATGACATCAAGATTCAATCCTTATACACCACCATCATCAATCTATTATCATCAACATCAAAGCATTTCCATAGCTCATCAAGTAACATATTGTTCTCAAGTCACAATTATCAATGTGCATGTTTAATTATCATGTCGTGCCATGCTGACTCTTTACTTCGGAAGATTTCCCCTTGAGAGATTAACCTAAGTACACCCTTTAACATAATCACACCTTGACCATTCGAGGAGACTCAAATTATCATATGGAGAGAGTGTGGTTTTATCGAAAATGGATGAACGTGGATAGTGGCTTACCTCTGGTAAGGCTTGCAACAACCTTAACTTATTTAGGGATTTACCCACCCACCCATTCTATAGGTCGTTTCACTGTTAGCCACCACCGATAACCCTCGACACTAAGTTGAAGACCTTCTTAGCACCCCACTTATGTGTTTACTCACATATTATGTCATTTATCAATGCATGCATGTTATGATTATTCAAATCAATATCATACGTCATCCGAAATTCATTCGCCAACTCAACACCATAAGAGGTTATAATATTATAGATTCATCATTCATACGTTCATCACACTCATGAACTCACCTATAGTTTAATAAGCATAACAAGACATTCCAACACCTTGAATTTTTGCAAACAACTCATCAAAAACTCACATGAATGTGAATCTCATAATCTCAACATAACGTCAACTCTAATCATAAAACAATGTCATCTCAACCACATCTCATATCATCATCAATAATTCAACCAACACAACTCAAGACATTCATCAATTAATATAATTATGAACATTTCATACTACAATAATTAAGACATAGACATGTATCCTCACTTCAACATATTCGTATTTATAATTCATCAAGATTGGAACACTCATTTGTGTATGACCATGTAGGTTCAATACTAAACCGACAATAAATTAATCATCATTAATTTACTAATAAAAGTAAGCATATAACAACACTCTTTAATGTCTAGATAGTATGAAGTAACATCATTTACCTTCAAGAACCAATAGAAGAATAATGTAATATTTTCTTCCATCATTTACAACCCAAGGTTAACTCTAAAGTGTAGTATTATTGTCAAACTCTAATAAGTTAACATATTATATTTAATTAATGAATGACTTAAGAAACTTTTTTCTTCTTTCATTTAATTTCCTTAGTCAAGGTCTTAATAATATCATAGAACTCAAACTCATTACCAAGAAAGAATGCATTCCTACTTGATTAATCATTAATTCTACAAGTATTTAATCATATCCAATGTCCATTCAACTAGTGTCTTAAGACATTAGGTGTTTGGTATTAAACTATAATAAATAACTTGTTAATTACTATGATAATCTCAGGTCAAAAGAAACTATTAAATTTCTTCTTGAGAATTTTCTATTGACATATCAAGGTAATAGTAACTATTAGGAATTCTCAGTTGAGTTAGTTCAATGATGACATCCATGTGTAGATCATCTATACATGTAATTTGATAAAATGAGATTTATTAATTTTTATCCAATAAAGATTATCACACATATATTGATCTACTCAGATTATTGATATAGTGTTCGCAATAATCGTATGATCAAGAACGATTCAGATTAAAATTATAAAAGACTTGTTTTTCATTATCATGATCTCTATCACAATAACAAATCTCTAGTTTTAATCAAAGACTTGTCAAATTAATAATGATAATAAAATAATTTAATAAAATAATAAATATGATAATAAAATAAAGAACAATTCTTTACTAAAATTGATAACGTGATGAATTGAATCTTGGGCATACATTTATCCCCAACACAAAGACATCACTCAAATTTTTGCTATAGCTTGATAGATTCTCACTAAAGCAAACATATTTAATTTTATCTACAGCAAAAATAATTTTAGACATAATGAAAACTTTAGCCGTAGCGAAAATAATTTTAGCCATGGCCAAACAAGGTTTGCAAAATCACAATTTTTTGCTATTCTTGTCCTTCTAATAAGTTCCAATCTATATCCAACTTAAATCTTTCATTTCCAAATATGAACATCGAATTAAAAGACCATTAATAATCTAAAAACAACAATCCAACACATCAAACATAAAATTAAAGTTAGTTTGAAAGTTTCATTACCTATCAAACTAAATGAACCCGCTTTGAGATGAAGAAAGGAAGAAAAATAGGAGACTTTGGATCCAAGATGCAAATTTTCCCTCACTCCTATAGTAGTTTTACAACATCCACATCCCCCAAATCCCAAAAACCAACATAAAA
>NC_016089.4:39107686-39117021 GCF_000004515.6 Glycine max | reverse complement strand
AACGCCGCTCATAGGATCAATCAATAATGTTGAGTTTAGGACTCTCCATCTTCTTTTTATTTGCACCCTACTACTTCCTAAACTCATCCACTCCATTCTATATCACTAAGGCCCATTCATCTCAGCTCAAACACCCTAAAACTTACTATTCGCACTTAAAAGTTTTTTCGCATATGTAAACATAACATACATACAAGTGGCACACACCATCATCTCATATTAATTAATTAATTACATCACTTAAATTAAATTTAATTACTCTTGTAATCTAATTAAAACCACTTAATTAGGAATTTCGAAAAACATAATGTTACAAACAAAAATCCACATAATTCAATTAAAGAACAACAAAAAGACTAAAACACCAAGAACAACACATTGTCCACAAATATGTTGGGTAGTCGTAGAATTTACCACCAATTTGCTCACATTGGCCTTAATATTTTCTTAAGAAATAACCACAACAATAATGTCATCTTTTTTAGCTAGGTTAGCCTTAGGTTTAGTAGGTTTGTCATTTTTCATCACACATTGTCAACATCGAGACAGATGATGACCTAACTTTTCACAAGTGAAACAATAGTCATTTTCTTTAAGGTAAAGTTAGGAGCATGTGGGAAATTACAAAATTCATTTTGTTATTGTAATTAGGTATTTGATCATACCTTTTTGTGGTCTAGTTAGTCTTGCACCATGTTAACAAACAAAACAATAATCTTTTTCTTGTTGGTATTTTCAATACTAATATGCATGATTATTTTATATTTTGTGGTCAAGCCCCTCTTAAGATGAAGTTTCAATGATAACAAACTATCAAGAAGCAAATTCCAAGTCTTCTAAACTTGAGATACTAATGATTTTCTTTTAGAAAATGGTTATTAGAACAATCTTAATTAAATATCATAGAACATGTTAAAAAGACCAAGCACATAACTTGTCAAGCTCCAATTTGAAGTATGTGAGCTTCTAGAAACAAAGTTGTAAGTCATAAGAAATTTTCAAATGGAATTATCATAAGCATACCTGATTGAATATGCTTTCAAAATATCAAAGTATAACAAGGTTAGAAGGTATGTATGATCTAAAGCATGTTCACAAGATGGATCTAATAAGGGGATAGCAAGATCATAAGCTATATATCATAAAAAGTCCCATAAGATGATGTAAACTGAAAAAGAATATAGTGTTCAGAAGCAACATGATTGTTATATTAGAAGCAACATGTTGAAAAAAGTATTGAAGTATGTTCCAAAAGTAAGAGATCACCTGAACCATCAAGTATCGGTGCAAAGAAAGAAACAAAAGGATATGAATAAAGATGTACAAGCAATGTAATTATTTAAAAGAACTACAAGAAACATCTTGCAAAGGAACAATTTTCAGAAGCAACATTGCTAGCAAATTTTAAAATTTGCCAAAGCGTATACTCCAAGAAATTCGTACCACAACAATTGTCAAAATTTAAATTCAAAAGGCAACATAGGATTTTGAGAATAAAAGGGTAATACACTTTGAATAAAGATTCCAGAAGCATAGAGAAGACAAAATGACCAATAAAATGATAACAATATGAAAATGATAACTTATATGGACCTTCAATTGAGTTTGAATCATCTTCAACAACCATAAATAGATCTTTTGAGGATTAGGACTCTATAAAAGCACCTTCATTCAAATAGCTCATTATAAGGAAGGGATATAGTAAGTCCAAGGGTCAAAAGTTAGAATTAGGGCTTTTAAAAGGAAAAAATGTAGCTTCTAAAGAAAGCCTTCCTTAGCCAAATGCTTAGTGTAAATAACTTTTTATATCTAAAATAGTGTTTATAAACCTATTTGTATTATTGTGAATCCACTTATTGAGTTATTATAAAAAAAGTAAAATGGTTCATCCAAACAAATATATAAGAAGCAAATTAAAGCAATTAAGGCAATTAAAAATGAAGAATAAACAAAAGATAATTAAGTGCAAAATGCAATCAAAAATTTAATCTAATGCCTCAATGTTTCAACAATGTCAAAATCTTGTTGCTATTATTTTGCAAGTCTTGTGAAGGTTAAGTTTTGACAAGGAAAGAAGGAGCAATGGATAGGAATGCATATGGAAAATGGATTTTCATTACTTATTTCAACAAGTGTATTATTTGTCAAATAAAAGTAATAAGTAATTGTTCGATAAAGATCAAAATGAGTCTCATAAACTTATAGTCAACATTAGTCAAGTTAAAACATGGTTAAATTGTCATTGTTTATTTGTTATTAGGGGTTATAATGGACCTAAGTTGGACTTTAGATTCCACCAAGTCAACACAAAAGACATAAGCCAAAAAGACATTACACAAAGGATAAGTTACTTATGTTTCACTATTCCTAACTCCAAATTTACTCTATCATACCTATCATACACAACTATTTAACATTTAACTCTCGTTAGCTAGAACCTCATCTTGATGCCTTTACAATGTGTCCGAGTTGTCTAAGCAAACTCCCTAAATCTATAAGAGCACTCATTAAGCACATGTACGTCATGATTTGGGTTCTTAATGAATGCATACAACATGGGCATCCTCATTCCTGGATCCAATGCACATTGTGTGTCTTAGCTTTTAGATCTCTTAGAATCTCTTTCATGAGTTAACCCTAAGTTAGGTTCAATTGGGTTGCTTCTTCCTTACCACAAGCATTAAGCAAAGAAAACATGAAATTGATTCAAAAGCATGTAAAATTATGTTCAATTTAGCAAAATAAAAGTTAAGAAAGATGTCACAATTGTTACATAAAAAATAGAACAAAAAGACAACACTTAGTAGGAGGACAAAACTAAGAAGAAACCAAATTTGTTGGTATTTTATTCCATAAATTGGTTTTGTGAATCTTCATGAGTTGAAAAACTATTGATATTTGAAAAGTCCAACAATAAATTCAAAACTTTTTTTCCAACTATATCTTTGTTTACAATAACTAATGCATTGATTTTTTTTATTGCCATTTAAATTAGGCACGAGTACCTAAACTAATAGCTAATCATCCATCAATGAGAATGCCCATTGATACAGTTTCTAGACTCTTCACTATTCAATATTGATGACTAATGGTGGTTCCAACAACATGATTAATTATTACTCCCTCTAATCTTTATTATAAGGTCCAATTAACTAATGCGCACATATTAAGGAATTTGGTTAATTTAGTTAAGAACATTAAATTTGTCTTAAATTAATATTTTTTCCCCAAAACTATCCCTATGAACAAAACTAACAAACATTAATGAGTTATATTTTTCCTCTATCACGTCATTCTAGAACTAATGTTAATGAAAGACATTTTTGTGAAAAAATAATTAATGCATGAGAAATTGTAGATTGAACCTTATTAAAAAGACCAAGGTACACTTTTGATTTGGACTTATGAGGACCGAAAAAGAGTAATATTTTAGTATAGCAATATACTAATTAATAATTTCTTAAAATACTAACCTTAAATATCTATAATTTTGGAACAAAGGAAGTATTGATTAATTGTGAAATCATTGTTCGCAATATTATTGTGCAATGGGAGGGGGGGGTAAAAATGGAGATATTTTCACCAATGGGCCATTGACACATCACACTTTAACAAAAAATCTTAAGACATTAGGTTTGTGGATCTTCTCACTTATGATGCTCAACTTTTCCAATTTTATCCAATGTGGGACTTCACCTTCACACTTAGACTTTAATAATCTCCTTTTCAAGTGTGAGTCTCTTCCAAATGGTAGCTCCCCCTCGAGCAAAAACCATTTTCAATCCACAATAATGCAATGTTGGGCCTTAGAGCTTAATCATAGCTACCCCGATTTGTCTAATCATTGTCACCAACATTCTCTACTACCTTACATCATAGCCACGAGATACGCTGCCTGACCTCCACCACTAGGAAGACTTTCAATCAAGGGATCCCCACACCTAGATTCACCATTCACTACAAAAAAAAAATGTTAAATAATGGAGGTTATTTTGCGAAGGTTTTAGAAACCTCCTTAATTTATTAAAAATTACAAATTTTTGTGCTTAATTTGCGGAGGTTTATAACCTCTGCTAATTAAATATTATTTTTCACTCTTTTTTCTTTAAAATAAAATAAATATATTTAAATTTAAATTTTAATATTTATTTTGACTTTTTATTATAATAATGTAGATTTAAAAATTGCTTAATGAACTATATTCACACTATTGAAAGTAATTAGTTAAATAAATACATTTTCTGATAATTTAAAGGCATGAAACATTTATTAATTATAAATGTATTTTATAATTTGAGAAAAAAATTCTTACATATAATTATTTTTTTCATTTTACAATGATTTTAATTAACTTAATTAAAACATATATATGTGTTGATGATAATAAAATTAAATATTTTAAATTAGAAGATATGATGGTTATAGTTACCTTATTTATTATATTTATATATTTTTATGAATAAAAAATTATAAAATTCTCAAATTTTCCTATTTATTTGCACAAGATTTTCTTTTCAGGATTTTTTATTTTTATTATATTATTATAATAAAGATAAAGATTCATCTACCTACCTATTTATATACACGCGTGAGAGATGAAATTTATGTTTTTTTAACCATAAATACTTTTATGTTAGATTTTAGTATGTTAAGAGAGAAAAATAAAACAATTTTAATAAGTCTCATTAACTAGAAGAGTGTATGAAATATTCCCTGCATAAAATGTTCGCTAATATTTCCTCTAATGTTATGAGAAAAAAAATACAAAAATAATCTTAGAACTCGTTTTGGATCAGTAACTTTATTTTTGTCCCCCGCCCCAATTATTTCTTTTGTGAGATAGTTTCTTTGTTTCTTGTTCCGTTTTTGGCTCGTTACAAAAAAAACAAGCAGAAGAATTATCTAAATAAAAGAAGGATTTATCAAATTAAGTAAACGAGTTACAGTAAATCAAAAAAACACTATGAATAAAAAAATTAACCAGGTCATAAAAATATCTAATTACTCGTTTTAAATTATGTATTATAATAAGTTTCAGAATATGAGTTGATATATTTATTCATGGCCAAAAGTTTGGCTACTACTCTGTCAGGCACACCCTGCCTCTCCAATCTAATAGCAGGATCCCCTAGAACCTTTTTTTCGGTTCTTACCATCTTCGCCGAACTCGCCAATAAGAAGAGAGAAAAGAAAATAAAAAAAGGTACCCGAGTCGAATCGGAAAGTTCAAATCTTCGTGCTTTCAATTCCAAATTGATGGGCGAGATCGAAGAAATTGGAGCTGGAGTCTGGTGTGTCTACCATGTTTTGTTATTTTCAGAACTTCAATTTTGTTCCATGTTTTACTGTAATATGTTTCGTGGTTTTCTCTTGTTAGTCTTTTCAAATTATTTTGTTATGGTTGGTTTATGATTTGTGAATTGTGAATGCTATATTTTTATTTATAATAACCTTGCTCCTTGAATTTCTATTGGTTTTTGTTAATCGTGACTTAGTTGGATTGAGTTTATTGGTTTTTGGGGTTCAATATCTATAAATTTCTTACTGTTTTGTGAGTTTTCGATCTGATATGGGGTGCCAAGTTGTTAACTACTGTGCAGAGAAAGGGAGAATGCTAATATAAATTGGGATGTTCCCTGTTCCAAGTTGTTAAATTTCTTGCTGTTTTGTGAGTTTTTTAATATTCTCTGTTTCAACTCTCTTTTATTTAAACCGCAACAATTGGGATGTGACCTCCTTTGCTATTGATTCCATTTGGCATTGATGCAAGCAATTTCAGCTTGGATTTCTAGCACACTATATATATATATATATATAATACTAACTTAATTTCCTTATTTTTTTTAAAGCTTGTAGCTGAAGTTCTTGAGAGGTGCTGAAATTGGTTAGGCAATAGCAAAAGACACATTTCCCTGCTTTCATTTACTGGAAGTTCAAAGGTACTTCATTGGCTTTTATGAGCTTCTAAACGATGGGAGCCAAACATTGTATGAAGGAAGCAAGTACACAAAACTAGAATTTATAATCAAATTATATCATATAAAATTTTTGTGTGGATTAAGCGATAAGGCAATGACTATGATATTGGATTTGTTAAATGACGCATTTGAAAAAACAAAGTTTCCTCCTTCTGTTTATGAGGAAAAGAAAATTATTAACAAGCTTGGTCTTAATTATAAAAAGATAGATGCTTGTCCAAAACACTGCATGTTGTATTTGGGAGATGATGAAAAAAGTTTGGATGCTTGTAAGCATTGTGGTACATCTAGATGGAAACCCAACAAGAAGAAGAAAATAACTGCAAAGGTTTTATGTTACTTTCCATTGAAACCAAGATTGCAAAGATTGTTCACATGTCGTAAGACTGCAAAAGATATGAGATGACATGTTTTGGAAGACAATAAAGATGGGTAGTTAAGGCATCCAAGAGATGGAGAGGCATGGAAGACATTTGATTTAATCCATCCTGAGTTTTCTTTAGATCCTCGAAATGTTCGCTTAGGCCTTGCTACTGATGGTTTTAATCCTACTAAGACCTTGAGTTCTACCTATAGCATCTGGCCAGTTTTCTTAATTCCATATAATCTTCCACCTTGGATATATATGAACCACACTTCCTTCATTCTATCAATGATCATTCACAGGAAAGCAATCTCCTGGAAATAACATAGATGTGTACCTAAAGCCCCTTGTAGAGGAGTTACGTGAGTTATGGAGTGGTGTGGACACCTATGACTCATCCTTAAATGAAAATTTTAGAATGCGAGCAGCTCTTATGTGGACAATTAGTGACTTTCCTGGCTTAGACATATTATCTGGTTGGAACATACACACAGGATTGGCTTGCCCAACTTGCAATTTAGATGCGGAACCTTGTCGCCTTCGAAATTGTAACAAGTGGTGTTTTATGGGGCATCGTCGTTTTCTAAGTAGAAATCATAAATTTAAATTGAACCGTGTTCGCTTTGATGGAAGCATAGAAGAATGAAACCCACCATTAAAATTATCTGGATCTGACATTTTTCGACAAGTGGAACATATTAATACTACATTTGGAACTGGAGCTATTCAAAATGGAACAAGAAAAAGATCTAGACAAGAAGTCACACAGTGGAATAAAAGAAGCATATTCTTTGAACTTCCATATTGGGAGTCTAACTTGTTACGACATAATCTAGATTTTATGCATATTGAAAAAAAATGTATGCGACAATGTCATGTATAGATTGCTCCATGAGAAGGATAAATCAAAAGACAACCTTAATGCTCGAAAAGACTTAAAAGAAATTGGCTTAAGGCCTGATCTTTGGCCAGATGATAATGGAAAGTATCACCTTGCTTTGTTTTCACTAACACGTGGTACCAAAAAGTTATTTTTGAAAACTTTGAAGACTATTACAGTACCAGATGGTTACTCAAGTAACATTTCCAGATGTATTGATGAGAAACTTAATAAAATATTTGGGTTAAAAGGTCATGATTGCCATATTATTATGGAACAATTGATACCACTAGCAATTTGTAACTTGTTGCCAGACCATGTGACTTCTGTCTTAGTGGAGTTCTGTTCTTTTTTTAGAATACTTTGTGGTAAAACTTTAAATCTTCCTGAACTTCAGTTGCTCCAAGATTGCATTGTGGTTACACTATGCCACTTAGAAATGTTATTCCCTCCATCATTCTTCACAGTTATGGTTCATTTAACTGTTCATCTTATAGAGGAAGCAAAACTTGGAGGCCCAGTGCATTATCGATATATGTATCCAGTAGAGAGGTAAAGATTTAAATAATTTAAATTTATGATGTTATATTACAAATATCTTATTTGTACACTCTTTAATTGTTAGTTATTTATATAGGGAATTAGGTCACTTAAAATCCTTTGTGAGAAACAAGGCACAACCTGAAGTTCAATGTTTACTTACTCTTTATTTATCTTAGTTGTTAGAAACTGGGAAGCTACCAAGTCGTGGACAACTATATATTGAAACTCATAAAAGGAAAGATGGATCATTTGTAAATGAAGCAGCAAAGACTATAAAGGTATGTTTTTCTTTAGTAACATTGTTTTCAAGGATTGTGCTTGATCTTAAAACTTTTATATTTCATTTTATTACATGTTTGCAGGAACAAATTGAAGTAGGATTGACTCAAAGCATAGTTGATGAATCTGAAGTTTCTCCTCTTGATGCTGTTGGTAGAGTGTTAGGGTTAGAGCACTCTGGTAGAGTGCGATGCATGGGATTAGGAGTTGTTCCTTCTAATACATTCAGGAACACAAGACTTCGAGCTTCTAGTCTGAGCTCTTCTTCATCTGATGTTGCCTTTCCATCTTCAAACCAATGGCAAGAGAAATACAACAATTTAGAATCAAATTTTAAGGCCTACATGATAATGAAGGAAGGAAGGATCTCTGAAGAATTAGCTAGTTATTTCACTCATGATCAAACACATGTAAGTAATTAATATGCATACATCATTATGTATATGTGAGGTATCCTAAAACTTGTTAGTATAATACACAATGTACTCTTAAAACTGTTTTACATATGTCTATAGTTTATTAATTTATTCACGCATATTAGTAAGGAAATATATTTTGTAATTGGTACGTATGTTTATTAAGCTAATTAATTTACAGTTTTGTAGGTAGATTTTATAGTTAATCAACAATATTAAAGTAGAATTTTATTCATTTTGGCTAGCTCTTAATACTCTTTATCTCAAGTTAGGTCTTTAAGTAAACATACATGACCAAGGTAATAACCATGCATAAGTTTAGAATATTAAAATAATTGTTTAGAATTGATTATTTTTATTGATGGTCATTATGATTTAGTATGTGTGATACACCCTTGTATATAGTATATGTGACTAAGTGTTTTTTCTTTTCTTATTTCAGCCAAATGATGTTTCAAGTGTTCCTAATACACCTTTGGATGCAAGAGGATCTTCTGGTACTAGCAACCCTTAGTTTGCTTATAATGTATTTTGGATTTAAAGTTTAGTACAAGACTAATATTACTTTGTTATGGATTTTATGTCATACTTTGATTTACAATAGAAATTTGAATTATAAATCTTTGAACTATATGCTATTATTTTGGTTATTGAAATATAATTTCTACGTCCTCATTATGAGTTTTTTTATTACATTTTTTTTATCGATATCATAAGAAAATGAAAAATTGTAATACATGTAGATTATGAAACTAAAATGAGTATACAAAATCATTATATACAAGAAAATAAGGAGAATTAGAAAATCAATTGTAAAACATCTATTGTTAGCATGATTTAAAAAACCCCCTCCATAGTATAGTTTTAAAAACTCT
>NC_016089.4:39106649-39107586 GCF_000004515.6 Glycine max | reverse complement strand
TCCAATAAACCCTCCACAGTTAGCGTAGGTCTAAACCTCATTAAAAAAATCTCCACAGTTAGCGTAGGTTTAAAACCTCTACAAAAAAATCTCTGCAAAATATTCTCGATACCAGAGGTTTTCAAAAACCGCCACTAATTGCTTGAGGCAAATATACCTGCGAAGGTTTTTGAAAACCTCCGTAATTTATTTTGCGGAGGGTAAAAACCTCCACTAAACGAAAAAATAACCTCCATTATTTAATAGATTTGTTGTAGTGATTGTCATCTTACTTATTCGAGTCAATCACCATGTTGAATCATCGGCTCTAATACCAATTGTTGTACAATCGATGGGCTAAACACTAAGGAGATTTTCACCAATGGACTAGGAGCACACCACACTTACCCAACACCTTAAGACATTAGGTTTGTGGGTCTTCTCACTTATATGGTGCTCAACTTCACCATTTCTATCCAATGTGAGACTTTACCTTCACACTTGGACTCTAACAATATTCCACTCAAGTATGAGTTTTTTCCACTAGGTAGCTCGCTTCTAGTGAAAGTCATTTTTAATCTGCAAGTATCCAATGTTGGTCCACCACCGTGCTCCACCTTTTCACAACACCATCTGCTCTAATATCAATTGTTATGCAATCAATGAGATAAACACCAAGAAAATTTTCAGCAAAGGATTGCGAAAATACCACATAAGTGAATTGTTACTACACTTAACCCAAGCCTTAAAGGCATTAGATTTATGGGTCTTTCCACTTATATAGTACGCAAATTTCTCATTTCTACCAAATGTGAAACTTCACCTTCACACTTAGACTCTAATAATTCTCTCTAACATTTGATACATAATTCTTTGTTATTTCTCTGTACTTCTTATAAATTAACATTTTTGAAAAAAAACACACACACACACACACACGGTGGAGAGGAACCATTCA